>NC_072786.1:499038-537310 GCF_022539595.1 Amphiprion ocellaris
GAGAACAGTTCTATAGTGATGAAGAACAGTTCTATAGTGAGGGAGAACAGTTCTACAGTGATGGAGAACAGTTCTTTAGTGATGGAGAACAGTTATAATGATGGAGAACAGTTCTGAAATGATGGAGAACAGTTCCACAGTGATGGAGAACAGTTCTACAGTGATGGAGAACAGTTCTGAAGTGATGGAGAACAGTTTTATAGTGATGGAGAACAGTTCTGAAGTGATGGAGAACAGTTCCACAGTGATGGAGAACAGTTCTACAGTGATGGAGAACAGTTCTGAAGTGATGGATAACAGTTCTACAGTGGTGGAGAACAGTTCTACAGTGAGGGAGAACAGTTCTACAGTGATGGAGAACAGTTCTTTAGTGATGGAGAACAGTTATAATGATGGAGAATAGTTCTGAAGTGATGGAGAACAGTTCTATAGTGATGGAGAACAGTTCTACAGTGATGGAGAACAGTTCTATAGTGATGGAGAACAGTTTTATAGTGATGGAGAACAGTTCTGAAGTGATGGAGAACAGTTCTATAGTGATGGAGAACAGTTCTAAAGTGATGTAGAACAGTTTTATAGTGATGGAGAACATTTCTATAGTGATGGAGAACAGTTCTACAGTGATGGAGAACAGTTCTACAGTGATGGAGAACAGTTTTATAGTGATGGAGAACAGTTCTGAAGTGATGGAGAACAGTTCCACAGTGATGGAGAACAGTTCTACAGTGATGGAGAACAGTTCTGAAGTGATGGAGAACAGTTCCACAGTGGTGGAGAACAGTTCTACAGTGATGGAGAACAGTTCTAAAGTGATGGAGAACAGTTCTTCAGTGATGGAGAACAGTTCTATAGTGATGGAGAACAGTTCTGAAGTGATGGAGAACAGTTCTACAGTGGTGGAGAACAGTTCTATAGTGATGGAGAACAGTTCTAAAGTGATGGAGAACAGTTCTTCAGTGATGGAGAATAGTTCTGAAGTGATGGAGAACAGTTCTACAGTGATGGAGAACAGTTCTGAAGTGATGGAGAACAGTTCATCAGTGGTGGAGAACAGTTCTATAGTGATGGAGAACAGTTCTGAAGTGATGGAGAACAGTTCTACAGTGGTGGAGAACAGTTCTACAGTGATGGAGAACAGTTCTAAAGTGATGGAGAATAGTTCTTCAGTGATGGAGAATAGTTCTTCAGTGATGGAGAATAGTTCTGAAGTGATGGAGAACAGTTCTGAAGTGATGATCCAGCTGTTCTTCAGCTGCATCCAGAGAATCAAAAGCAAAGTTCTCTTCAGTTCTCTCTGATCCTGGAGATGTAAAGCTAAAAAGAGAAACCGGAGAACTTTGAGTCTCCTGAAAATATCAGTCCTTTCACTGCGGTTCTCTGTGGTTCTTTGTGGTTCTCTGTGGTTCTATTAGCTTCTGTTAGTTTATGTTTTAGTTGTAGTGTATTTATATTCTGTAGTTTTAAACGGCTGTTGTAGTTTATTTTCTATAGTTTTCTGTCCTTTTTAACTGTAGTTCTGGCTGTTCTATTGCTCTGTGCAGACTAGGATATATTATGGGATGCAGGCAGCGTGGATCTTTGTATTGCAGTGAAAAATGAAACCCAGTGAAGGAAAATGCAGCAGCAGCAGAAGCAGCTCAGGAAAGTAAAATGTTTGATGACACAGAAGAACCACGTGGAGTTGCCTGGAAACTAAAGCAGAGCGGAAACAAGCGTCATCTTTTAACAGAAGCAGAAGGTGAACGTCTGAATATTTTCACTGAACACGGCCTTGAATGGATCCTGGTACAGATTCTCCTCATCAAACACTCAGCAGGTTTCTGGTGGTCAGCTGCACTGAATGCATCAGAACTCAGGGAGGAGGAGGAGCTCTGAGAGGCTTCACCGTAGTATGAGGACTCCCTGTTGGTGTGGTTTTGAGCAGGTCTGATGGTTCTGAGGAGGTCTAAAGGTTCTGAGCAGGTCTGATGGTTCTGAGCAGGTCTGATGGTTCTAAGCAGGTCTGATGGTTCTGAGGAGGTCTGATGGTTCTAAGCAGGTCTGATGGTTCTGAGGAGGTCTGATGGCTCTGATGAGGTCTGATGGTTCTGAGGAGGTCTGAAGGTTCTGAGGAGGTCTGAAGGTTCTGAGGAGGTCTGATGGCTCTGAGGAGGTCTGATGGTTTTGAGCAGGTCTGATAGCTCTGAGGAGGTCTGAAGGTTCTGAGGAGGTCTGATGGTTTTGAGGAGGTCTGATGGTTCTGAGCAGGTCTGATGGTTCTAAGCAGGTCTGATGGTTCTGAGGAGGTCTGAAGGTTCTGAGGACGTCTGATGGCTCTGATGAGGTCTGAAGGTTCTGAGGAGGTCTGAAGGTTCTGAGGAGGTCTGATGGTTCTGAGGAGGTCTGATGGTTCTGAGCAGGTCTGTTGGAGGTCTGATGGCTCCGCTGAGGTTCAGGTTGATTTTAAAGCTGTTATTTCTCTTCCTCCTAAATGTTTTCAGATTAATTTTCTCATCTTATCAGCAGCAGCAGCAGACAAACAAAGATGTGGACAAACAGCAAAGCAATTAAAACTAGAAGTGTTTGGACAGAGAGGCTGAGATGAAGCTGACGGTTTATTTTCATTCTCCTGAAGCGTCGTTGCACTAAATGGATAAATTAACCCAGTTATTGAGAGTGTTGCTGCCTCCAGGCTCCGTTCTGAGTTCCAGCTGATTAATTTGCTGAATGGAAATAATGACCGGGTTCCTCTGAACGTCAGTCCACCTGAGCTCAGAGGAAGAAAAGCCTCTGTTTGTTCCAGGAGTTCTTAAAAGAAGCTAGTTTCCGTAGCAACATGCCAAATATAACGAGGCCTGAGCTCAGAAAAAAAGGAGACGCTGCCGAGGCTCAGAGACACGGAGAAGCTGGAACAGAGCGAGAGATAAAGCAGCTGGGTGTTTACAGGTCTAAAACCAGTCTAAACCAGTCTAAAACCAGTCTAAACCAGTCTAAAACAGTCTAAAACTAGTCTAGACAGTCTAAACCAGTCTAAACCAGTCTAAAACTAGTCTAAAACCAGTCTAAACCAATCTAAACCAGTCTAAAAATAGTCTAAAACCAGTCTAAACCAATCTAAACCAGTCTAAAACTAGTCTAAAACCAGTCTAAACCAGTCTAAAACTAGTGTAAACCAGTCTAAAACCAGTCTAAAACTAGTCTAGACAGTCTAAAACTAGTCTAAAACTAGTCTAGACAGTCTAAAACCAGTCTAAAACCAGTCTAAACCCAGTCTAAAACTAGTCTAAAACTAGTCTAAACCCAGTCTAAAACCAGTCTAAAACCGTCTAAAGTCTTTACTCTCTGCTAGTGCTGTGTTGGAGTATTTAGTGGTTCGATCCTCAGACTTTAACTTCTCATCACATGTATTGATCTGATTTCATGATCTAGTATTGATCAGCTCATCTGACCTGCTTGTGATCTATATCGATCGTTAACAACAATAAAATATTTTCAGTTTTTGACATCTTTGTGACAGAAAACTGAGATTTGATCAGAGTTTTACAGTTTGGATCTGGTTTAATGCTGCTGATTAGGATTTCTTTCAAATAAACGAATCTGACTGATCATATTCCAGCTTTAGACAAGTTCCTGTTGGTTCCTATTGGTTCCTGTTGGTTTCTGTTGGTTCCTGTTGGTTTAATGCTGCTGAATAAGATTTATTTAAAATAAATGAATCCAACTGATCAGATTCCAGCTTTAGACAAGTTCCCGTTGGTTCCTGATGGTTCCTGTTGGTTCCTCATGGTTCCTGTTAGTTCCTGTTAGTTCCTGTTGGTTCCTGTTGGTTTCTGTTGGTTCCTGTTGGTTCAATGCTGCTGTTGGTTCCTGTTCCTATTGGTTCCTGTTAGTTCCTGTTAGTTTCTGTTGGCTCCTATTGGTGCCTGTTAGTTCCTGTTAGTTCCTGTTGGCTCCTATTGGTTCCTGTTAGTTCCTGTTGGTTCGTATTGGTTCCTGTTGGTTCCTGTTAGTTCCGGTTGGTTCCTGTTGGTTCCTGTTAGTTCCGGTTGGTTCCTGTTGGTTCCTGTTAGTTCCTGTTGGCTCCTGTTGGTTCCTGTTAGTTCCTGTTGGTCCCTATTGGTTCCTGTTAGTTCCTGTTGGTTCCTATTGGTTCCTGTTAGTTCCTGTTGGTCCCTATTGGTTCCTGTTAGTTCCTGTTGGTCCCTATTGGTTCCTGTTAGTTCCTGTTGGTCCCTATTGGTTCCTGTTAGTTCCTGTTGGTTCCTGTTAGTTCCGGTTGGTTCCTGTTGGTTCCTGTTAGTTCCTGTTGGCTCCTGTTGGTTCCTGTTAGTTCCTGTTGGTTCCTATTGATTCCTGTTGGTTTCCTTCTGGTTTCTGCTGGTTTGATGTTGCAGAATGTGACAATAAGATTCAGTATCTCTGTGTGAAAACCATTGAAAAGGAGAAACTCTGTGAATCAGAGCTCAGACCAAGTCAGAAAATTGCTTCTGCAGTAGAACTGAGTGTTTCTTGGGGAGAACCAGAGGAACTTTATGTTCTGGAAGATTACAGGAGATTATCAAAGAATTCCAGTTGGAAATAACGAGGAGCCTGAAGGCCTGATTTCAGTCAGAAGCTTCAGACAGATTAAATAAATTCACACAGATAAAGTCTTTATATGAAATGCTGCTGTTATTCCAGGAACCTTTGGATCCGTTCAGCGTTTCTGTGGAACCGAACAGTTCAAAGCTGCAGCCGCCGTCTCACAGCGAAGACAGAAACTTAATGATGTAACGCCGCAGAAAACCGTGGAACACCTGGAGAGAATCACTGCAGGATTCAGGTTTTATAACCAGCTGCTAACTGACAGTTAATGGTTCCATTCCTGGCTGCTGAGGAACCTTGTAGCAAACATCTCAGATGCTTTGACAATAGAACCGTTAGAACTGAAGCTGAAGGCCACGGATTCACATCAAAGCATCTGTGGGGCTGAAAATCCAGATTAGAAAACAGAGTAAAGTCCAGTTTATTCTGTGGAGCTAAATGTGAGAACGTTTAGTAGCTGTTATGCTAACATTAGCATGCTACAGTTAGCATGCTAATGTTAGCCTATTAGCTGGAAAGACAAAGTCAAGCTGAGGCTAATGGGAGGCAGTAGTCCAAAACCAGTCACATAAAACTATCCTTAAACTGGTCTAAAACCAGCCTAAGTCCAGTCAAAAATTTAAAACTGTTCTAAAAGTCTACAAGTTGGGATCTGAAGTCAGGAACACATCTGGTTTTTCTGAATCTCATGATATTTCTGTTAAAATGTTTTTAATTCTGAGACTGAATCTTCGTCTCTGAGTTATTTTAATCCGTTTCATATCTTTAGATTAAGCCTGATTTTCTGTTCCTCTATCCAGACCTCATATTTAACGTCTTTATTATCAGTATTTTATATTCCTCTACCACCAGTGTTTATCTCCACTGTGGAGTATTTTCTGGACCTATCGATCGATCGATCAGCTGTTATTGATAACCTGCTGGAATGATTCCTTCTGTTGGTTCTTTAAACTCAGACCTGAAAACGAAAAGGATTAAATTGTGTTTTTCTTTTCTCTTTTGCAGAATCCCACGTTGTGTAAAGGCCTCAATGAACTCCAGAACGGACAGGTAGGAACCCGGTTCTGTTGGTCTGGGCCGGGTCTCTGTATGTTTACATGTTTGTATATTTACTTATTTTTATGTTTACATGTTTGTATGTTTGCAGACGTGGTCATGTGACTGATACATGACTGATAAAGTCAGAAACCAGCAGCTGTTCAATGGATGAACCTTTGGAAACAGAGTTATTTAGAGTTAGGCTATTAGGGTTCAGACTGTTTAAGCTGGTTTCAACTGGTTTAGACTGATTTATACTGGTTCTAACTGGTTCAGACAGGTTTAGACATGGTTTACGACTGATTCTAACTGGTTCAGATATGTTTTGGCCTGTTTTTAGACTGGTAGCTGATTTAAACAGGTTTAGACTGATTCCAAATGGTTTAGACTGATTCCAAATGGTTTAGACTGATTCCAAATGGTTTAGACTGGTTCTAAGTGGTTTAGGCTGCTTTTAGACTGGTTCTAACTGTTTCAGACTGATTCTAACTGCTTCAGACTGGTTCAGATGGGTTTTAGACTGGTTCAGACTGGTTCTAACTGCTTCAGACTGGTTCAGATGGGTTTTAGACTGGTTCAGACTGGTTCTGTTTCAGACTGGTTCAGATGGGTTTTAGACTGGTTCAGACTGGTTCTAACTGCTTCAGACCTTGGCCCTGATTTTAGACTGGCTTAGCTTAGCTTAGCATAAATTCTGGAAACAGAGAAACTGCTAGCTTAGCTTAGCATAAAGGCTGGAAACAGAGCAACTGCTAGCTTAGCACAAAGACTGGAAACAGAGAAACTGCTAGCTAAGCTTAGCATAAAGGCTGGAAACAGACAAACTGCTAGCTGAGCTTAGCACAAAAGCTGGAAACAGAGAAACTGGTAGGTTAGCATAAACGCTGGAAACAGAAAGTGCTAGCTTAGCTTAGCGTAAAGGCTGGAAACAGAGAAACTGCTAGCTTAGCATAGCATAAAGGCTGGATAAAGATACTACTAGCTTAGCTTACCATGAAGGCTGGAAACAGAGAAACTGGTAGCTTAGCTTAGCATAACGGCTGGAAAAATGTACTCTTAGCTTAGCATAAAGACTGGAAAAAGGTACTGCTAGCTTAGCTTAGCATAATGGCTGGAAAAAAGTACTCATAGCTTGGCTTAGCATAAAGGCTGGAAACAGAAACTGCTAGGTTAGCTTAGAAAAAACTGGAAAAAGGTACTGCTAGCTGAACTTAGCATAACAGCTGGTAATGGAGAAATTTCTAGCTTAGCTGAGCATAAAGGCTGGAAACAGAGAAACTGCTAGCTTAGTATAGCATAAATGCTGTAAACAGAAACTGCTAGCTTAGCTTAGCAAAAAGGCTGGATAGAGGTACTGCCAGCTTAGCATACCATAAAGGCTGGATAAAGGTACTGCTAGCTTAGCTTAGCATAAAGGCTGGAGACAGAGAAACTGGCAGCTTAGCATGTTGCTCTGGTTATTTCTTTCTTATTGTCGGCTCTAAAACACTTTAAACTGAACGAAATGTTGAACTAATGAAGTTTCCATCGACTTCACAGAAACAATGTTTGACATTTTTATCTGATTTGTGACATTTTCAGGCTGATCAGTTCATTGATCAGTTTATTGATCATAGAATAGTAAAGTTAAAGCTGATTTACTGACACCTGATGCCACATTAAAACATTCCTGATCTATAAATACCCGCAGAATCCAGATCAATAATCAGAGCTACACAGAGAGTATTGATCAGCTGCTGCACAGATCAATAATGATATCAGACCTTCGTTAGCTCCTCTTGATGCTCAGCTCTGGATCCAAACAGTTTTAATCCTGATGTTCAGGTTCAATCTGCAGATTCTCAGTTTCATTTGGTCTTTTTTACAAAAACAGTTCTGGACCGTTAAACCAGCAGCTAAATAAATCAGTATTTATAAAATAAACAAAACCAATGTTTCATAAAATAAATAAGTCAGTATTTATAAAATAAACAAAACCCATGTTTCATAAAATAAATAAATCAGTGTTTATAAAATAAACAAAGCCAATGTTTCATAAAATAAATTAGTGTTGAATTAAATATAGGAACAGTTCAGATATAGTTTATGCAGTGATGACGACAGAACCAAACGGCATGAAGCTGTGCTGTTGTTGTTGTGTTATTGTGGTGTTATTGTTATTGTGTTGTTGAGTTGTTATTGTTGTGTTGTTTTTGTGTTGTTGTTGTTGTTTACCTTCAGCAGCTCTCTGATCATCAGTGATTGTCAGTAAATCGTTCAGGTCGCTGCAGCGTCTGGATCAAAGGTGACCAAAGACTTGTTTCTACAGAACATTCATTACCACGACGCCAACAAATCACAGACTGTAGCCAATCAGATCGCACCGTCTGCTCAGAGTCCTCAGAACATCTTCCAATCAGGAGGCTCCACGAAGGGACGTTTTTAGACACAAAGGCTGAGAGCTGCTCTGATTGGACCATCAGTCTGACATCAGCATTTAATAAGCAGCTAGAGGACTGACTGGTGTCCCAGGTGTGTCCCAGGTGTTGCTGTTGTGGTCAGACTCTTCTGTCTCAGTGACTCCAGCTGCTGATGGGAAATGTAGTTTTAGAGGGAGACAGCAGTCCAAACACACCTGTCTGTCTGCCTGTCTGTCTGTCTGTCTGTCTCACCTGTCTGACCCTCACCTGTCCGTCCACCTGTGTGTCTCCTCAGAAGCTGGCGGTCAGAACTTGTCCTGTCGGGTCGACTAAGCCTCTGTCACTCATCAAACCGTCCAATCAGGGCATCTCCATCTCCGTAGTTCCCGCCAAGACTCCCGTCTCCATGGTGACGGCACACATCAACGGACAGAAGGCGGCGAGTTCGGAACAGATGACCCCGATCAACCTGCAGACGTTCAGCAGCCGGAGAGCTGCAGAGCTGCCCCCCTCCCAGGTAGGTCACCTGTACTCACCTGTACCCACCTGTTCTCACCTCTACTCACCTGTACTCACCTGTACCCACATGTACAGGGGGAGGAGTCACTTGTACTCACCTGTGCTCACCTGTACCCACCTGTACAGGGGGAGGAGTCACCTGTACTCACCTGTACTCACCTGTACCCACCTGTACAGGGAGAGGAGTCACCTGTACTCATCTGTACTCACCTGTACTCACCTGTACCCACCTGTACAGGGGGAGGAGTCACCTGTACTCATCTGTACCCACCTGTACTCACCTGTACTCACCTGTACTCACCTGTACCCACCTGTACACGGGGAGAAGTCACCTGTACTCACCTGTACTCACCTGTACTCACCTGTACCCACCTGTACACGGGGAGGAATCACCTGTACTCATCTGTACTCATCTGTACTCACCTGTACTCACCTGTACAGGGGGAGGAGTCACCTTTACTCACCTGTACTCACCTGTACATGGGGAGGAGTCACCTGTACTCACCTGTACTCACCCGTACCCACCTGTACAGGGGGAGGAGTCACCTGTACTCATCTGTACTCATCTGTACTCACCTGTACTCACCTGTACCCACCTGTACAGGGAGAGGAGTCACCTGTACTCATCTGTACTCACCTGTACTCACCTGTACCCACCTGTACAGGGGGAGGAGTCACCTGTACTCATCTGTACCCACCTGTACTCACCTGTACTCAGCTGTACTCACCTGTACCCACCTGTACACGGGGAGGAATCACCTGTACTCATCTGTACTCATCTGTACTCACCTGTACTCACCTGTACAGGGGGAGGAGTCACCTTTACTCACCTGTACTCACCTGTACATGGGGAGGAGTCACCTGTACTCACCTGTACTCACCCGTACCCACCTGTACATGGGGAGGAGTCACCTGTACTCACCTGTACTCACCCGTACCCACCTGTACAGGGGGAGGAGTCACCTGTACTCATCTGTACTCATCTGTACTCACCTGTACTCACCTGTACAGGGGGAGGAGTCACCTTTACTCACCTGTACTCACCTGTACAGGGGGAGGAGTCACCTGTACTCATCTGTACTCACCTGTACCCACCTGTACCTACCTGTACAGGGGGAGGAATCACCTGACAGGTGTACAGGTGGACATGGGTGTCCTGCTCCGACTGGCTACTTCATGTCTGTGAACATCAGATCCAGACCTGCTGCTTCTGGTTCCATTATCAGGTGAACCGGGTCTAGTTTCTTACCTGTTCAGGTGAGTGATGGTGTGAGAAAAGATAAAAACAGGTGACAACATGTGGAGACGTTCCGACGTTCAGAACCAGAAGCTTCAGAGAAACGACGATGATCAACAATTAAAGAGACTAACGATCAGTTTAATCAGATTATTCCACCACCAGCTGTAGATGTTCCTCTGCTGTTTATTATTATTGTATTGTTCTCCAGTAGAACACTGCCTGCAGTTCATCAGGTTGTGTTCTGAGGAACTCTGAGGAGAAGCTGCAGCTCTGAGAAAAGAGGCAGCAATTACCAAAATGAAAGCACTGCAAGAATTCATGCTGCAGTTTCCATGGTAACGGCTGAGGCCCCTCCCCCAGTGGGATGAAGGTCGGGAGCAGCTTCATCCTTTATTCTGCTCCAGCTGACATCTGGAGGCCAATCACAGCCCTCCTTCTGAGCGTGCTCAGTGACGCCTGGCTGTGTTCTCTGATTTATCATTCAATTCAATTCAATTTTATTTATATAGCGCCAATTACAGTCAAATTGTCTCGAGACGCTTTACAGAACCCATATGCCTGACCCCCAGAGCAAGCCAAAAGGCGACAGTGGCAAGGAAAACACCCTTTTAACAGGGAAAAAAAACCTCGAGCAGAACCCGGCTCTAATGTGGGGGGACCCATCTGCCTGCTGGCTGGGCGGGTTGAGAGGGACAGAAGAAGTAGAGAGGTAGAGATAGAGGGGTAGAGGTAGAGATAGAGGGATACAGATAGAGGGGTAGAGATAGAGAGGTGGGGGGGTGGGACACAAGGACCATAAAACACAGCCACACATCTGAAGCATCCAGCATCCAGCTCTGGGACCAGGGACACTCGGAGAAAGGACACAGAAAGAAACAGAGTGAATGTAATGCAATAATGGTATATATAGTAAATACATAGGTAGTTAGAGAAGGGCTCAGTGCATCCAGAGAGGTTCCCCAGCAGCCTAGGCCTATAGCAGCATAACTAGGGGCAAACTAAAGGGACGTCAAGAGGGGAAGTCAGTTGTGCAAATGAAAACACCAGCTCACCCCGTCAGGGTCACCCAGTCAGCCCTAACTATAAGCTTTGTCGAAAAGGAAGGTTTTAAGCCTGGTCTTAAAAATAGAGAGGGTGTCCGCCTCCCGAACCCAAACTGGGAGCTGGTTCCACAGGAGAGGAGCTGATAACTGAAGGCTCTGCCTCACATTCTACTTTTAGAGATTCTAGGAACAACAAGTAAGCCTGCAGTCTGAGAGCGAAGAGTTCTGCTAGGGTAATATGGTACTATCAGATCTTTAAGATATGATGGAGATTGGTTGTTAAGAGCTTTATATGTCAGAAGAAGGATTTTGAATTCTATTCTAGATTTAACAGGGAGCCAATGAAGAGAAACCAATATAGGAGAAATATGATCTCTCTTGCTAACTCCCGTCAGTACTCTGGCTGCAGCGTTTTGGATCAGCTGTAGATGTTTCAGAGAGCTATTGGGACAACCTGATAATAAGGAATTACAGTAGTCAAGCCTAGAAGTAACAAATGCATGGGGGGTTGGAACGGATCAGCTTACACTGTGGAAAAGGACACGACTTGCGGGGCGCAAAGGGGCTATATTCTGTATACTATATTCTGTATACTCTTAGGGATTATTTATGAGCAATGAACACACCGAGACCCAAAGAGGAAGAATCCGCTCAGATTTTGCCATCATCAGTTCCAGTCATCATTCAGTAAAAACCAGTGAATATTTTCAGGTTTCTGAAGATCTTTAAACTAAACACTGAGGAAACTGATCCATGGTTTTAGAGACGAACAGCAGAATATAAATCATGAATCCACTCTGTAGCTTTAATTCAACTCTTAATAAAACTAGTTCTTCATCTAAATCAAGGCTGTGAGGAAAACTTCCAGACCGGTTTGGACTGGTTTTAGACCAGTTTGGTATGTTTTTTTGCCAGGTTAGACAGGTTTTAGGCCATTTACACTGATTTTAGACTGGTTTGGGCGGGTTTTAGGTTTTAGTTTTTCAGCCATAAATGTTTAAATTATTCGGCTCCTCAGATGTCAGAATTCACTGCTTTTTAAAGTAAATATTTTATTCCGATGTTCTGATGATGTTTGGATCCTATGCTGATCTGAACTGGAACCACAGGAACCTCCTGGTTGTAACTGGTTGTAACTGGTTGTAACAGATATCTCACTGGTTCTAACTGATGTCTCACTGGTTCTAACTGGTTCTAACTGATGTCTCACTGGTTCTAACTGGGTTCTAACTGGTTCTAACGGATATCTCACTGGTTCTAACTGATGTCTCACTGGTTCTAACTGGGTTCTAACTGGTTCTAACTGGTGTGTTTCAGATGCTGGGAACTCTTACTGCTGTTCCCATCAAGGTGCCTCAAGTCAGTTCCCTACACCGGCTGGCAGGACAAGCAGCCACCGTGCTACCTCAGGTATGGATGTTAATATTGTTAATAATATTATTAATACATTTATTTGTATTATTATTACTGTGCTACCTCAGGTATGTGCATTAATATTATTATTATTTATATATTTTTTTATATTACTACCACTGTGCTGCTTCAGGTAAGCTGCTCACCTGGTCTCTGTGATAATGAGATAATTTAAAGCTGAAGAACCAGATCCATCCAGCAGGAGGCAGCAGAACCACAGATCTGATCTCAGCTCAGTTCACCTTTTATTCACTTCATTTGTTTATTAAACTCAGTGTTTAATCAGCCTGGTCCTACAGCTCAGATATTACAAACATCAGATATTTATTCAGTTTTAGTTCCTTTTTATTATTTACACGATAAACGTCCCGAATGTCGAAGCTTCTGTGGTCCTGGTTCTACTGTTGGTATCATTCTGTCGTTATACTGTGTTATTTTATTGTGTGGTTTTATTGTGTAGTATTAAAGTGTGTTATTTTATTGTGCAGTATTAAAGCCTGTTTGTGTCTCTGGTCCAGGTCAGGCCAAAGACCCAGATCCCGGACAGCCTTCCCCTAGTTCCCTGCCAGGAGCTGCAGCCGTCCGGCCAGCAGAGGGCGGCGGTGGTGAGCCCTAAAGGCCCCACACTGCCCACCGCCAACAGCACCTTCAGCCCCGACCGGCAGCCCAACGGACAGAGCGACACCTCGCCATCGGGGGGTTCCGATTCCGGAGGCTCCGCCCAGCATGCCTCAGCCGGACCTGGCGTCGCCTACGCCATCATCGCCGCCTCGCCGGCTGCCGGGAATGGAGTGTCGTCGGTCAGCGAAGCCGTGAAGGTGCAGCTCACAACAACAGATCGGATTTATAAAAACATCCTCACAGAAATAAAAAGACGTCAGAACTGAAATACAGACGTTACTGCAGGGTGTTCTGTTAACCCTGAGTTCTGATTGCAGGAGGTTTCACTGCCTGGAAATCAAAACTGAGGTCACATAGAGAAAAAATGATCAAAGATGCTAATAAAAAATAATGACAATAATCAATAATCACTGATGGGTTTCAGGTGATCATCATCCAACCTCAGACTCCCAGCAGCACCGACAGGCCTCCAGGGGGTGACGTCCCTCAGGAGGCCCTGAAGAAGGACGAGGACCCCGAGGTGAGCAGATCATACTACATATATGTAGCATGATGTTTACACGCCTACAGGACATGTATTGATTATTGATTTCTGCAGCAGTTAATTATTTATTCTGCATCCTTTCCAGAAAATCGCCTTCATGGTCGCTCTCGGCCTCGTCACCACAGAACACCTGGAGGGTGAGTCACAGGTCACATGATCAGAGCAGGTTTTACTGCATGTTGATGGTTTAGTTTAATAATCAATAATAATATTCTTTACCTCTAATAATTCCACAAATAATCAAAAGTTTTATAATGAATAAACATCCTGATGGAAGATTTTCGGGTTTTATAACATGAAAAGTGTTTAACAAGTAAATGCAATGTGGAACATGAAACATAGAACATAGAACATGGAACAATAGAACATAGAACATGGACAGAATGTGTATTTATAGAAGTGATTTGAGAACCAGAGTGTTTTAAACAGCGTTGGCGTTCTGAAATGTTTCTGTTTCTCTGATCAGAGATCCAGACCAGGAGGCAGGAGAGGAAGAGGAGAAGCACAGCCAACCCGGCCTACAGCGGCCTGTTCGAACCCGAGGTCTCTGTTTAGCGTTGTTTATACAGACGGCCTCCAGACGCTCCACAGAACCCATACATAGAACCCATCTATAGAACCCACACATAAAACCCACACATAGAACCCATCTATAGAACCCACACAGAACCCACATATAGAACCCACACATAGAACCCACGTATAGAACTCATACATAGAACCCATCTGTAGAACTGATTAGTTGATGTCTCTAATCTTTTGTTCTGTGTCTGCAGCGGAAACGTTTGGCGTCTCATTACCTGAACAGCTCTCTGTTCCTGTCAGCTGGAGGTGAGATCATCAGCAGAACCTGAACCCAGAGCAGCAGAAATAATGTGAATGCATGTGTTTTACATTCCACCTGTCTGAAGCTAAAGTCCATTAAAACGTCCTTCAAGGGCCTGGACCGGAATATTCAGAAGGTTACTGCTGGTTCTGGATGGTTTGGGTTTAAACTTTGTTTTTCACCTTTAACGCTTTGATGCACAACATTAGTCAGAAGTGATCCATATTCAACAGAATATGGGTCACTTTATAGTTTAAACTAAAACTTTACAGTTTAAACTAAAGCTTTACAGTTTAAAATAAAACTTTACAGTTTAAACTAAAGCTGTACAGTTTAAACTAAAACTTTACACTTTAAACTAAAACTTTACAGTTTAAACTAAAGCTGTACGGTTTAAACTAAAACTTTACACTTTAAACTAAAACTTTACAGTTTAAACTAAAGCTTTACAGTTGAAACTAAAAATGTACAGTTAAAACTAAAACTTTACAGTTTAAGCTACAACTTTACAGTTTAAACCAAATCTTTACACTTTAAATTAAAACTTTACACTAAAACTAAACTTTACAGTTTAAACCTTTACAGTTCAAACCTTTACAGTTTCAACTGAAACTTTACACGTTAAACCAAGTCTTTACACTTTAAACTAAATCGTCACACTTTGAACTAAAACTTTACACTAAAACAAAACTTTACAGTTTAAACCCTTACAGTTTAAACTAAAACTGAAAACTAAACTCTGACAACAGTTTTAATATTCAATGAAATATGGGCCACTTTTGACCCATGCTGTGCATCAAAGGGTTAATGCTGATTAACCTGCTCTACTACCTGTTCTACTTCCTGCTGTACTTCCTGTTCTGCTTCCTGTTCTACTTCCTGCTCTACTACCTGTTCTGCTTCCTGTTCTGCTTGCTGATGTACTTCCTGTTCTGCTTCCTGATGTACTTCCTGTTCTGCTTCTTGCTCTACTTCCTGCTCTACTACCTGTTCTACTTCCTCTTCTGCTTCCTGCTGTACTTCCTGTTCTGCTTCCTGCTGTACTTCCTGTTCTGCTTCCTCCTCTACTTCCTGTTCTACTTCCTGCTGTACTTCCTGCTCCACTACCTGCTCTACTTCCTGCTCTACTACCTTTTCTACTTCCTGTTCTGCTTCCTGCTGTACTTCCTGCTCTACTTTCTTTTCTACTTCCTGTTCTGCTTCCTGCTCTACTACCTGTTCTACTTCCTGTTCTACTTTGTGCTCTACTTCCTGTTCTGCTTCCTGCTCTACTTCCTGCTGTACTTCCTGCTCTACTACCTGCTCTACTTCCTGCTCTACTACCTGCTGTACTTCCTGTTCTGCTTCCTGCTCTGCTTCCTGCTCTACTTCCTGCTCTACTTCCTTTTCTACATCCTGCTCTACTTCCTGCTCTACTACCTGTTCTGCTTCCCGCTCTACTTCCTGCTCTACTTCCTGTTCTGCTTCCTGTTCTGCTTCCTTCTCTACTACCTGTTCTACTTCCTGTTCTGCTTCCTGCTCTACTACCTGTTCTACTTCCTGTTCTACTTCCTGCTCTAGTTCCTTGTCTACTTCCTGTTCTGCTTCCTGCTCTACTTCCTACTCTACTTCCTGTTCTGCTTCCTGCTCTGCTTCCTGCTCTACTACCTGTTCTGCTTCCTGTTCTGCTTCCTGTTCTGGTTTCTACTCTACTTCCTGCTCTACTTCCTGTTCTGCTGCCTGCTCTGCTTCCTGCTCTACTACCTGTTCTACTTCCTGTTCTGCTTCCTGCTCTACTACCTGTTATACTTCCTGTTCTGCTTCCTGCTCTACTACCTGTTCTATTTCCTGTTCTACTTCCTGCTTGGCTCTAACTGCACTAACTCTGCTCTGCTTCATCCACATGCTAGACTCTGAGGACTTCTGCTGGAAGGTAGGTCACATGACTGCTTCTAAACTGTGGATTGGCGGCTCATCACGATCCTCAGAAATACAAAACTCTCTGTTTAGTCGCATCTTTTTACTCCAGTCTGGTCCAGAATCTGTTGAAAACCTGCTGCAGCTCAGTTTCAGAATCATCATTTCACTGCTGATCCTTTAAAAGCTCCTGAGATCAAACTGTCCCATTGGAACGAATTTAAATCGTTAAGTCTGAGTTTAAACTGTAAAGTTTTAAACAGTAAAGTTTTAGTTTAAACTATAAAGTTTTAGTTTAAAGTGTAAAGTTTTAGTTTGAGCTGTAAATTTTTAGTTTAATTTATAAAGTTATAGTTTGAGCTGTGAAGTTTTAGTTTAAGCTGTAAAGCTTTAGTTTAAATTGTAATATTTTACTTTAAAAAGTAAAGTTTTAGTTTGAGCTGTAAAGTTTTAGTTTAAAGTGTAAAGTTTTAATTTAAAGTGTAAAATTTTAGTTTAAACTGTAAAATTTTTGTTTAAACTGAAAAATTTTAGTTTAAACTGTAAAATTATAGTTTAAACTGTAAAGTTTTAAAGTTGCTTCGTCCTGACGTCTGTCGGTGCTTTCAGGAGGACTTGGAGCATGACGACCACTGTGCCATCTGTAAGGAGGACGGTGAGCTACAGCTTTGCCACAACTGCCCCCGAGCCTTCCACCCCAACTGCCTCCACCTTCCACTAAAATCGCCCCCCAGAGGCCCCTGGTACTGCCCCAAATGCCAGAAGAAGGTATTGCGCTGGTTGTCGTTACAGAAATACTTACAAACACACGCCTCATGTATGTAGCTGTAGACTGCTGCCAGTTAGCTTAGCATAAAGGCTAAAAACAGTAAGTAGAACAGCATTTAGCTGTGTTGTAGAAGCTATGCTAGCTGGCTGATTGCAGCTGTACTGAACAGACGTGTGAGTGGTTTCAGTTTGAACATCTCTCTGAGCTGAAGTCAAGCTGTGGTTAGCTTAGCTTACCATAAGGGCTGGAAACAAAGGAAACCACTAGCGTCAGAGTTAGAAGGGTGTCAAGACAACAATTAGCTGCTTTGAAGAAGCTAAGCGGCTGTTAATAATATTAATATTTACTGTACAGAAAAAATTCTGTCTCTGGGCTGAAGTCAAGCTGTGGTTAGCTTAGCTTAGCATAAGGGCTGGAAACTAGAGGGATCTGCTAGCCCGGCTTGATGAAAGAGTGTAAAAACAACAATTTCAAAGAAGCTATGCTAACAGGCTGCTTTAGATTTACCATATTTTCCACACCATAAGGCACACCGGATTGTAAGGTGCAGTCTCAATTACGGGGTCTATTTCTGTACTTAAGCCATACATAAGGTGCACAGTATTATTTGGCGTATGCTAAAACAAAGTAACGGAAGCAAAACAGTGAGTTTGGTTGAACTTTATTCTACTACGTATTTAAAAATACACACCTTATTTTTTGATCAATCTTTTGTCACAAATCCATCGAAGTCCTCATCTTCTGTATCTGAATTGAACAGCTGGGCAATTTCGCTATCAAACATGTCAGGTTCCCTCTCGTCATTGTCGGAGTCAGTCTCGTTGCTGGGTGGCTGTTCAGCAATGATGCCGGCTTTCACGAAAGCTCGGACGACAGTCAAAGCAGATACCTTAGCCCAGGCATCCACAATCCATTCACATATGGTGGCGTAACTCGCCCGGCGCTGCCTCCCAGTCTTACTAAAGGTGTGTTCGCCGTCTCTCATCCATCGCTCCCATGATGCTCGCAACTTCACTTTGAACGCCCTGTTTACACCAATGTCCAGCGGTTGGAGTTCTTTTGTTAATCCTCCTGGAATGATGGCAAGCTCCGAATTCATTTGCTTCACTTGGTTTTTCACAGTCGCGGTGATATGGGCGCAGATTTTGGAACTCAGTGCATACATAAGGTCCACCTGGCTAAAAGGCGCACCGTCGATTTTTGAGAAAATTAAAGGCTTTTAAGTGTGCCTTATAGTGCAGAAAATACGGTACTATTCAGTAAAGGGAACATCTGTCCTTGCTAGCTGTGGCTAGTTTAGCTTAGCATGAATTCTAGAAACATTTCTCTGTCAGAAACTAGCGCTTCTGTTCATCAGGGAGCAGCTTTTAGTTCCAGTTCTGTTCCAGTGACGTTTAAATAAAAAGCTTTTTATTTCTGATCTGCAGGTTCTGAACAAAGAAAACATGTCGTGGCCTCAGAACTTCGTCCAGTCATACGTCACACACAAGATGGGTGAGGATACACGTTCATACGTGTTCTGACAGCATGTTGTGTTGTTTATGTGTGTTCTTACAGCGTGTTGTGTTGTTCATACGTGTATATTGTGTGTTGCAGTGCGGCAGGAAGAGAAACGGCGGCTGCTGAGGAGAAACACTGAGCTGAAGAAGGAGTGTGCTCACCTGGAGGAACAAGACAAGAAGCTCAACTTGACGTTGCAGGTAAATAACACACCTGTGCAGGTGATATCAGGTGAACTGTAGGTGATCGGTGGTGATAGAGAACCTGCTGGTGAGTCCTGCCAGTTTGATGGTTTCGTTCCTCTTATTTCCATCTCTGACTGTTCTCTGATAATGTGGTACCTCTGACATTTTTCAAATCATTTTAGCAACAGATTATACTATGACTTTTTCACAGAGTTGTCTACAGCATAGTATAACACCGATACTATACTGCTATAAGAAATATGATGATTTAATGACATTTCAGACGACATACTAAACTATGATGTTTTAGACAACATGCAGACCTGCAGTAAAGGTCCATGAGCTGGAATCAAACCAGTGTCTCTGATGCAGTCTTGTTTGTGAGTCACCCTCTCAACCAGCTGAACTACCTGGGCACCTTTGTTCCACGTGTTGGACAACATACTAAACTATGACTTTTTTTTTAACATTTTGGACGACATACTAAACTATGATGTTTATTTTTAACATTTTGGACGACATACTAAACTTCAACTTGTTCATGTGTTCTTTAACAACATGCTAAACTTTTTTTTGCTAATATTCGATCAGCTGTTTGGTTTCTGTCAGAAAAAGGACCAGAGTAAAATGTGTCGTTTTGTCCATCTTCAGTTTATTGTCACAGAGGAGGAAACAAACCAGAAAACGTGTGTTGATCACTGCAGCTCTCCTATTGCTGATTTGTGCTGTAATAATGCTATGCTACTGCTAAGTTAAAGGTAATGCTAAGCTACATCTATGCTAATGCTAAGCTAAAGCTATTGCTAATGTTAAGGTAATACTAAGCTAAACCTATTGCTAATACAGGGCTATTGTTAAGGTTATACTAAGCTAAAGCTATTGCTAATATTAGGCTATTGTTCAGGTAATACTAAGCTAGAGCTATTGCTAATATTAGGATATTGTTCAGGTAATGCTAAGCTAATGCTAAGCTACATCTATGCTAATGCTAAGCTAAAGCTGTTGCTAATATTAAACTAATGTTCATGTAATGCTAAACTAAAGCTATTGCTAATGTTTAGATAATGCTAAGCTACATCTGTGCTAATGCTAAGCTAAAGCTATTGCTAGTATTAGGCTATTGTTCAGGTAATACTGGGCTAAAGTTATTGCTAGTATTAAACAAGTGTAAATGTAACGCTAAACTAAAGCTATTGCTAGTTTTCAGGTAAAGCTAAGCTAACGCTAATATCTAGCTAATGCTAAGCTACATCCATGCTAATGCTAAGCTAAAGCAATTCATAATGTTAAGGCAATAGTAAGCTAAAGCTCTTGCTCATATTAAACTAATGTTAATGTAGCACTAAACTAAAGCTATTGCTAATGTTCAGGTAATGTTAAGCTAAGGCTAATATCAAACTAATGCTAATCTAAAGCCATTGCTAATGTCAAGGTAATACTAAGCTAAATCTATTGCTAACAGGCTATTGTTCAGGTAATACTAAGCTAAAGCTATTGCCAATGTTCAGGTAATACTAAGCTAAAACTATTGCTAATGCTAAGCTAAAGCTATTGCTAATGTTCAGGTAATACTAAGCTAAAGATATTGCTAACATTAGGCTATTGTTCAGGTAATGCTAAGCTGCAGTTCTGCTAATGCTAAGCTAAAGCTGTTGCTAACATTAGGCTAATGTTCAGGTAATACTAAGCTAAAGCTATTGCTAACATTAGGCTAATGTTCAGGTAATATTAAGCTGAAGCTATTGCTAACATTAGGCTAATGTTCAGTAATGCTATGCTAAAGCTATTGCTAATGCTAAGCTAAATTATTGCTAATGTTCAGGTAATACTAAGCTAAAGCTATTGCTAACAGGCTATTGTTCAGGTAATACTAAGCTAAAGCTATTGCCAATGTTCAGGTAATACTAAGCTAAAACTATTGCTAATGCTAAGCTAAAGCTATTGCTAATGTTCAGGTAATATTAAGCTGAAGCTATTGCTAACATTAGGCTAGTGTTCAGTAATGCTATGCTAAAGCTATTGCTAATGCTAAGCTAAATTATTGCTAATGTTCAGGTAATACTAAGCTAAAGCTATTGCTAACATTAGGCTAATGTTCTCTGTCCTGCGCTAACATTAGGCTAATGTTCAGGTAATGCTAAGCTAAGCTAACATATCCTCCATCCTGCAGCAGTGCGTGGACCTGAGGGACCGCCTCTTGGGGCAGCAGAGAGACACTCAGGCATCTCTGGAACGTCTCAAAGCTCTCGTCAGGCTGATCCAGCGCGACCAACTGATCCAGGTCACCATGACGACCACCGCCACCATCACCGCCTCGCTGCTGTCCCCGTCCTGGATCAAACCCACCAGCGCCGCCGCTGCCGGCCCCTCGGCCCCGCCCCTTCAGACCAGCCAGGATGACATCATCAACTAGCCCCGCCCCCTGGTCATTGTGTTGAATATCCGGACTGAGAGCCTCTGTCTCCACTGAGTATTTTTAAACACCTACAGTGCTTACGAGATTTCTTTTTTTAAGTTCTTTTCTATTTATTCTTGGCCTTAATGTATTTAAAAGTTAGAGAACAGCGCCGCCGCAGGCCCAGAAGATATTCCCTTTTCTAACCGTTGTTCTGGTGTAGTGAGAGAACGTAGAGTAGAACTAGTAGAGAACTGTACAGATCTATCCCTCTGTCTGCCATAAGAATTCAGGTGTATGGAAACGCATACGAGCCTTCAAACAAAACAGAGAATAACCTTTTTCAGTATTAATAGAGTCAAAGAAAAAAGTATTTAAGATAAAAGTACAGAAATTAGCATTTCTAGTGGAGATTTTAGTATTTTCTTGCTGATGCCTGATCACTGTACATACGTTTATTATTCTCATTCTTCTCATCTTTACTGGAGTCACACAGCTGGAGTTCAGTCAGAAAGCTGCTTCTCTGCCTCAGAAACCAGAAAAAAGCACCTGAAATAACATCCAGGTTCTACTATTAGAACTTTATCTGTTTAACTGCTGCTTCTCTGCCTCAGAAACGAGAAGAAACACGTGAAATATCACAATTTAACAGCAGGGAACATCCAGGTTTCACTATTAAAACTTTATCCGTTAAATCAGCAGTGTCAAACTCATTCTAGTCCAGGTTCCAGTAAAACCACAGCAAAATAACCTATAAAAAAACCCATGAAGAACCTATAAAAAACCTATTTAAAAAAACGTTAAAAAAACTATAAATAACCACAACTCCTGATGATTCCTTTGTTTTAGTGCAAAAATATTCACATTTAAGGAATTATCACTTTACTAAACATCATGAACAACCTGAAATTTATGAAGAAGAATAAGTTCATCCTCAGTTTATCATTTCCACAACACAACTTTCAGATCACAGAGTGTCGACAAAGCAGCACATTTAGTCACCTGGAACAGAATCACAGAGGATTTCCTGAAGGATCAAAACCACAAAAATGAGACAAAAAACAACTAAAAACAAGACAAAATATTACAAAAATGAGACACAAAATGACAAAACACAAGACAAACGACACAAAACAAAACATAAGAGACAAAAAATTACACAAATGACAAAAAATGACAAAAGCGAGAAACAAAAAAAAATGGACAAACGACAAGTCGGGCAAAAAAAGTAAAAAAAACCCCAACAAGAACGAGACACAAAACAGCAAAAAATGAGACAAACGACACAAAACACAACACAAAAGAGACAAAAAAGTTACAGAAAAATGGACAAATGACACAAACGACACAAAAAATGCGGAATAAAGCAGAACACAAAATGACAAAAATGAGACAAAAAACAAGTGAGACAACAAAAACAAGAAACAAAATGACAAGTCAGACAAAAAAAGACAAAACAACAAAAACGAGACAAAATGTTACAAAAATGAGACAAAACAACAATAACTAGAAACAAAACGACACAAAACAAAACAAAAAAAATTAGACAAAAAAGGTACAGAGCAACAAAACAATGGACAAAAACTAAACACAAAACTGGCAAAAACAAGAAACAAAACGGCCTCTGAAGGGCCGGTTTCAGACCCTTGGAGGGCCAGTTTCGGACCACCGGAGGGCCGGTTTTGGCCCTCAGGCCTCGTGTTCACCAGCCTTGGTTTAATGGTAGAAACTCCTGGATGTTTGTGATTCTCTGAGCTGTGATCAAACATATCGATGAGGAGCTCCAGGTTTCAGGTTCCTGCAGCAGAGAAGCTCTGAGGCCCAGCGTGGTCCTCCCTTTAACCAGAACAGAAAATATGCCAAAAACCTCTTAGTTTTTCTGCTGGACTCCACCTCCTGTTTTTTTATCCACTTTCTAACTGCTGTGACGAACACTGCCTCAACTCATCGTCTCGTCACGTTTGTCTTTGTTGCGTCGTTTCAGGACAGAAATGCGACGCCTCTGTGGAACTACAACACTCCGACTGTCGGGGGACCGCTCAGTTCCGTCGGTCCGTCCGTCTCGCTCGTCTTCCTGCTGGTCGGAGACGTCTCACTTCCTGTCTGACTCATCCTGTCCTCACCTATTGGCCAGGTGCAGCTCTGCTACCTGCTGATGCACAAACACGAACAAACCGTGGAAAGATGCCTTCAAGAAGAAAAAATTTGATTTAGAATCAAACATTTGATTTAGAACCAAACATTTGATTTAGAACCATATCAGAAGCAGCTCCGGCTTTCAGGCAAACACCAACAAGAACCAACAAGAACCAACAAACACCAACAAGAACTAACACCAACAACAACTAACAAAAACCAACAAACACCAACAAGAACCAGCAAGAACCAACACCAACAAGAACCAACAAGAACCAACAAACACCAACAAGAATTAACAAAAACCAAGAAACACCAACAAGAACCAACAAACACCAACAAGAACCAACAAAAGGCTTCTAAAAGACAGGAGTCAATTGACGCGTTCAAAGACTCGCAACATATTCAAAGATTCAGGACACGTTCAAAGATTCACGATGCATTCAAAGACTCACGATGCGTTCAAAGACTCACGATGCGTTCAAAGACTCGCGATGCGTTCAAAGACTCACGATGCGTTCAAACACTTGCGGTGTGTTCAAAGACTCACAATGCGTTCAAAGACTCGTGACGCGTTCAAACACTTGCGATGCGTTCAAAGACTCGCGACACGTTCAAAGACTCGTGACACGTTCAAACACTTGCGATGCATTCAAAGACTCGCGACACGTTCAAAGACTCGTGACGCGTTGAAACACTTGCGATGCGTTCAAAGACTCGCGACACGTTCAAAGACTCGTGACACGTTCAAACACTTGCGATGCATTCAAAGACTTGCGACATGTTCAAAGACTCGTGTCGCGTTCAAACACTTGCGATGCGTTCAGAGACTTGTGATACGTTCTAAGACTCACGATGCATTCAGAGACTCCTGTCGCGTTCAAAGACTTGAGACGCATTCATAGACTCGCGATGCGTTCAGGTGTTTGTCTGAAAAGTCAGCTCTGCTGCTACAAACTGAAGCTCCTGAAGTTTGTGCGTCTTTAGTCCAGCAGTAAACCCAACAGCTGACAGATGTTTGGTTTAAAACATCTGGTTTCTGTAAAACTGCAGAGAAAAGATCCATCAGTCGATCTTCAGGCTGAAAACATGAAAGAAGAAAAACATCCAGAACCTTCACGGTTCCTGTTAAAGCTGCACAAACCTCCAGACTTCATCACCTCCATCATTAAAATGCACAATAACCATTCATCTGCTGTTCAGGTTCAGAGTCTGGAAGAGCTGAAGGTTCCACAGAAACATAAGAAGCTTCTTCATGTCTTCATTCCACTGATTCACCTGGAAATGATTCAGATTAAACACAATAAACTGCTTCCTTAACTGGAAGGTTCAACGTTTGAAGCTTTGACTGATGTTTTTGTGTTTTTGAGGATTTGTTGTCAGAATTTTTGGATGAATTTTTAATTTTTTTTTTCCACCAAATTTTTAGTTACTTTGGAGAAATTTTGGATCATTTCTGGGAAAAAGATTTGATTTGACAGATTTAATTATTTTAGACAAATTTTTAGTAATTTTTAAACCAAATTTTAGTCATCGTTTGGCAGATTTTTGAGTCAAAAATGTCAAAAAAAAGTTTTCATTATTTTGAACAAATGTTTCTGGACCATTCTAGTTCTATTTGGAGTCAGTTTTGTACCATTTTTGTAATATTGTGCAAAGTTTTAGTTATTTTTGGACCATTTTTTGTTCATTTCAAAACAGTTTTTAGTCATTTTGGTTTTTGAGTCACTTAAAAAAACTTTGAGTCTTTTAGGGAGAACCTGGGCTCACTTTCAGACTAAATGTTTTATGGGGCATTTTGGAGAAACTTTGAGTCTTTTTCGTGTTTTTTCTCCACATTAAAGGGGTTTCTAGTGAAAGGTTGCGTATTTCCTGTTAGAGCCGGACACTGTGACGCCGTTCTGTTGGTTTATTTGTTAAAAACCTTCCAGACTCTGGACCTCCGGCTGCCTTCTCTCGTCCCGGTGGTCTGAATGTGCCATGACTGAAGCATATCCATGAAGATCATATCTCCCAACCTCCTCATCGTTTCTAGAACTCTTCTCCGGGAGAAACTGTGCAGTGCTTAAACAGATCTATTTTAATACACGACACGACATTTGAACAAAAAGAACATTTTATATTCTTTTATGGACGTCTGGGTTTTCTATTCCTTTCTGCATTCTGACTTTAGCTCGCAGCGTTCGACGTTTTGTTTTTGCCACAGAGGCGACGACGCGACGGCCGTGTTTAGAGGAAATGTCTAGAAGTGTCTCTGGTTGGAGCTGTCCAGTGGATAGTGTGTATAGGAAGTGTTTGTCTGAATATGCCAATGTAGTTTCTCTTCTTTATGATGCAAGAAACAGCTGATTAAAGATTAGTCTCACTTTTTGTACCAAGTTCTTACGAAAAATGGATCATTAATAAAACTAATTCAAGAACAAACGCTCGACTCCACGCTGCTTTTTTACCAAATATTTTATCTCAAATCCACGTTTTGTGGACATTTTGATGAATTGTCTTGTGTTTTTGGTCCATTTTATGAATATTTGATCTTAAATCTACGTTTTGTTGGACATTTATTTACACGGATCAGATTTAATCAGATTAAACTCAACCCAAAGCAAGAATCTGTCAGTAGAAACACATTTTACATTTTGGACAAATTTATTGTTACTATTTTCACCCTGTAATAGTAATTTCCAGACATTTTTCTTTTTCAGTTCTAGTTTTCATGTCTTCAGATATTTTATTCATATTTTTGGACTTTTTGATGAATTTTCTCATGTTTTTGGTCCATTTTATGAAACAACTGAAGCAACAACAGAACGGCTTCAGCTGCTCTCAGTTCATTAAAACATGTTAGAATCTGGAGACATTTTAGCAAAAACCAAAGAATAAAATATGGAAACAAATCAGAAACATTAATAGAAATTCACTTTAAATCCAAACCTGTGAATCATTCTAACTATATCAACCTGATTAGTTCTTTTAGAGAATCAGTAAAATAATGAATCTTCTGTTTCAGTTCATTAAAGGATCCCGGTCTCTGGATTTAAAGTTAAAAACGTTTATTTTCAGCTCATGTTGGTGATTTAGGAGAATTCAACGAAACATCAAAATAAAAACATCATGTCTGCACAAAGTTTAAACAAAGTTTTAAAGCTTCCATCTAAAAGCTAAAATACAAAAATACAGAAAAACTCAGTTTGAATCCGGCATTTGACAGAAAAATGAAGTTTCTCTTTTACACCTTTAGATTTTTAATAAAATAAAAGTTTAAAAATGTCCTGAGAGCAAAAAGTTCAGAGTCTGGAGGTCAGGGGGTTACCTGTACAGGTGATTATCAGGGGGTTACCTGTACAGGTGTAGATCAGGGGGTTACCTGTACAGGTGTAGATCAGGGGGTTACCTGTACAGGTGTGCAGCGGGAGCCGAACACGGCGTTGTGGTGCTCGATGAGGATCTCGGTGAAGATGTTGATGGGAGTCAGAGCTGGCAGGGAGATGGAACCATGACGAGGCCAGACCAGGTTCACACCGAAGACACAGGACAGGTTGGACGGACTCATTATTGGTCAGACTCTGCTGAGACACCTGAGACAGGTAACCACACCTTGGTTATTGATCAGTACCAACTATCAGTGATCAGAATAAACTATTGATCTCTTGATGGAGGAAACCCAGCAGGAACTTGGTGATGATGAAGTGATGTTCATGTAGACTCTCCACAATCTGTCGACACCTGCCGAGCTGGAGACTGCTCTCCACACCTGACCAGGAGAACCAACCACTGATCAATACTCACTGGTGATCTCCTGGACAGGGGCGATTCTAGGATCAGAGGTTTAGGGGTGCTGAGCAGTGTTGCCAACTTGGTGACTTTCTCGCTAAATCTGGCAACTTTCCAAAGCCTCCTGGCGACTTTTTTTGTTAAAAGCAAATAGCGACAAATCTAGCGACTTTTTCTGGCGTTTTGGAGACTCTGACATCAGTGGCAGATCTTCCGTGGGGGCACGTGGGGGCAGTGGTACCCCCCCCCCCACGCCGTGATCTGATTGGCCACCCCGTGAGCCCCCCCCCCCCCAATTTTCGTTGGAAATTTACATTACTGAAACTCCGATTTCCGACGCTCATGAACGCAACTTTGTTGTCCGATTGCAACTGAATGCACCAATGACGTCAGTTTGATCTTTTGATTGTATTTTGTTTGCATTTGAAGAAGCTTTGAAGACGTTTCCGGATGCCGGAGGAGAAGACGAGCAGCTTTGTACCTTTGCGGTAAGAAGACTATGGCCGTTTCTCAGCACGTAACTGTCCGGACTTGCGTTCTGACGGACTCGTGAAACGTCATCATGGAGACTGTATCGGACCAGACTAGTGGCATAGATATGAATGAGTGGATAGGACACGCCCCTTTGAGCTGCGTGCTACAGCGAGGCTAAGCTAGTGGGGGCAAAGTTTCAGTGCATTCTGTTGATGTAGACGGTGTGAAAACGGAAACAAGTATGCCGTCTCACTGTGCTGCATACAGTTACACACTACGTCGTACGATTAAGACAAGGAAACTTGGAATGACTTTTCAGAGGCAAGAATAGTTTTCGGCTCTTTTTTCATTATGAAATCTTGTTGAGAGCTTCCAGTCTATGAGAGCTAACTAGTTAGCCACTAGCAAAACGCTAAGGCGAGCTATAATAATAATAATAATAATAATAATAATAATAATAATGGATTAGATTTATATAGCGCTTTTCAAGGCACTCAAAGCGCTTCACAATGAATCCATTATTCATTCACTCACACATTCTCACTCGGTGGTGGTAAACTACATTTGTAGCCACAGCTGCCCTGGGGCAGACTGACGGAAGCGTGGCTGACAATCTGCGCCTACGGCCCCTCCGACCACCACCAACATTCACACGCATTCATACCCCAGTGTGAGTAGCAGCACTGGAGGCCAGGTGGGTAAAGTGTCTTGCCCAAGGACACAACAGCACATGACTAGGACAGAGCGGGAATCGAACCGCCGACCCTTCGATCACTGGACGACCCGCTCTACCACCTGAGCCACAGCCGCCCCGGCTAGCTAGCAGCTTGACAACCAAATACCAGACGATTAATAGTAACTGTAGTATAGTTGTACAAGCAGTTGTAGTAATACTAAAAGTACAAGCAGCAGTAGTAGTATAAACAGCTGTTAGAGTCGTAGAAGTAGTATCAGCATTTGTAATAGTATTACAAGTTGTAGTAGCAGTGCCAGTATCAGCAGCAGTAGTTACTGTACTACTAGTAGTAGTCACATTGCTATTACTACCACCAATACCACCAATAGTAGTTATAAAGCCTAACTCATGTATATCCAGATTACCATCTATGTTGTTCCTCCAAACCCATTTTATGATTGGGATTACAAACAGTTCTTTAGGACTGCTCTCAAATAATTGAAATGTTACTAAACAACGTTATACTTATCAAATTAAATAACTCTGGTCTCCAGTATATTGGCTAATTTGGTTCTTTGTACTTAATTTATTAGCATGATTTCTTTTTAAATATGTTGTGTACAGACTTATTTACTTGTCTGTCTACTTTTCTTACTCCATGTAGGTTTCCATTTTTCATAGTCCACTTTTAAAAGTTCAGCAGACAGGTGCTCTGCTTTGGAGTGTGACGATGTCGTCGGTGATGTGGAGAGTGAAGTTTCCGTTTCACCCACAGTGTGCTTTAGGGCAGCCGGGTCGGACTTGATGTTTGAAATACTGACCCACAGCTCAGATTTAACTGTCTGTAGTTCTGTTTTGATGGATGTTAAACTTTCACTCAAAGCCGCCAGGAGCTGGATCTTTAAAATAACCGCCATCTCGTTACAGAGTGAAAGTAGCAGTTCCTCCTGAAGGTCAGAGATTGCAGCATCTGAGGGCCTCTTCAAAAGAAGACGTAGTTGATGAAGGCGTTCTGGAGCAGGACCAGAAAGACCACGACCAAGCAGCCTTGAGATCTTAGGCAGCGTCTCCCTCAGGTGGGTGTCAACGGTGTTCACAGTCAGGTCTGTGGTAATCCTGTCAAAAAACAAAACAGAAAAAAATCTAGATTATAAATCAACATGTAACCAAAGCACTCTGTGTATAACGCCATAGTATAGGATGTAGTTCAGAAAATGTCATAGTTTAGCCTTCAGTCCACAAAGCGTTGCTTTGTCCTGGCTGTCTGAAGTAGGTGAGGAGCAACACAGTCCAAACGCTGGTTTCCAGAGGGTTAGACGAGTATTTATTTGAAAGAGCAAGTTTACAACAACACAACATGTGAAGGGGTTAAAAGCAAATGGGTGTTAGTAAAATAAAAATAAATACACAGAACTAAAAGTGAACTTCATGTTGACATTGATGGGCATTCCAACCAGGAACAAAGTAAAAGATAATCAATACAAAAAAAACTCTTCATGTTCACCTCTTAAAACCCAAAAACACACCACAGTAGCAACCTAAACTAAAACTACCAATGGGTTCCCTGTTTTCCTTTGTGAGCAATTCAAAGGTCCCTCTCTATCTCCCCACACATCCACCAACCACTGGAACACATCTCCAAAGTTCTGCTGGACCAGCTCAGCTTCCCCTCAGAAGAAGTGCTGCCACCTGCCAGATGAAGGAGCCTTTTGAGAGGCAGCTGGCATCGTGATTGGACTGTACTTTGGTCTGTTCCAATCCAGCTTCAGCTCCAGAGACGGCAGGCGGGACGAGTCAACGGAGGCCGGATGGACGAAGGCATGCAGCTGAGTACAATCCAGAAAACAACAGAGGAGGAGTGCAGCAGCCCAGAGCCAGAACAACCAGAGTAGCATCGTATGTCTCTTAGAAAACATCATAGTATAGCCTTTGGTATGAAAAAACACCATCATATACATCGTATATTGTACAAATAACAAGTCAAAGGAAAGAGACATACATTGTAGAATTGTAGTAATTGTGGGCTGACTGATTTACTGATTATCACTATTTTATTTTTTACTGATTTACGGTAATACATTTAAAAATGGTGCTACTTTGGCTCTGAACCTTTATCTACCTGTGGTCGCTCTGTCTTCTGGAGTGATTTGATTGGTTATACGTCACAAATAAAACTCCTTTAACTTAACATCTGTAAACAAAACAAAAACATATCAACAAAATTTTCTGTTAGAATTTGTGTTCTTGTAAGTTTAACTCCAAGATTTTAAATACTTTCATTTACTGCAAATGAATATCTACTCCAAATGTCTCACTAATAATCATTATCAGCCCTAAAAACCCACAAAACACCCCTCTATACTGGACCACACTTAGTACAGTCTGGTTCCCCCTTCTATAAATCTTCTTGGAATCTTCCACTTCCTGTTTGTCAAAGTGGCCTTCTACCTGGACAGGTTTTGTTGGAGCTCATGCAACAAACATTTTGGGTAACTGCACTTTAATATGGATGGATGACACTGAATTAGAGTCTGTTTTAATGAGACTGAGTTAAGATGTGTAGCTCTGTCATTAAATAGGAAATTATTTCTCAGAATTCACAGAGAAAAGTCTGAAATGTTTGCTAGGTTAGCGTCCCACATGTTCTTTGGCTCAGCTAAAGCTAACTCTCTCCAACTTCTGGATCTCTTGAGTTGCTTGTTGTTAAAATATCTTGCTAGAGGTGCTGAAGCTCAGAAAGTCTGAGATGTTTGTTCAAAATAAGCTCATTCTCAAGTCTGATCTGAACTGTTATCTTTTGTTTGAACTTTCCCTAAACTTCGGAGTTAATGACAGAGCAGCACATCCAGACTCAGTCTCATTTATGTAAAGATTAAACTTCAGTGTCATTCATTGATGTTAAAGTGCAGTTTTTCAAATGTTTGTTGCACATGCTCCCGACCAAACCAGTCCAGGTGGAAGACGATGTGAAGAGAAAGCTCCAGAGGATGAATGTCACACATTTATGTTGGAAATAAATGTCCTTTAATTAGACATTGTCATGCAAAAGTTGGATTTCCCTTTAATGATGTTCAAATCTTTGTTGAGTGTTTTGTTGATGTTGGTTTCTAAATGTTTTCTGACACTCGGCCCCAAAGATTAAAACCTTCTACAGCTCACAAGCTGCAACAATTCACACATTATCAACTATGTTTCTGACTAAACTAAGATAAAAAGTGAAAAACTGCCTGATTCCTGCATCATGAATGTAAATCTTTTTGGTTTTTATGACAGTAAACTGAATATATTTGGGTTTGACATTTTATAAACCAAAACAAGAAATGAATTAGTGGAGAAAACAATCAACAGATTAATGGACAAAGAAAATGTTTTCCAACATATATGGCTGAATTACTCCAACATTACAAGATACATACAATTTGAATTCAATTTTATTTATATAACACCAGTTACAGGTCAAATTGTCTCAAGACACTTTATTTTTATATTTTTTTGTCATATTTAAAATATGACAGTAAGAAATTTAAAGCTCTTGACTAATCCAATTTATTAGTTGGTTTTTAAGAGACTAATGGACAATTAAAATAAGTTTCTCCACTAAAACTAAGAAACATGAGGTCAAATAGAAGGAAGAGTTTTAAATACTACAGTCCCACGACGACAAGAATAAAGTTTGCCAAGAAAAACTAAATCTGCTGGTGGATTCCATTAAAGTCCTAATAAATGATAATAAAGTGTGATACTAAAGGTTTGTGGTGCTAAAAATGTCCAAGTAAAGATATGAAGTTGAACATCTGGATGGAGGTTGATAAAAGTTGACCTTCTTTCATTTCTCTGGAGCGACTCCATGGATTTTGTGGATGGTGGTTAAAGACCTGCTCTTCTAGTGGTCTTCCTTCTAGTCGCTGTAAAAAGTTAGTCCATCCTGGCCGACTTCAACACCTCTTCATGACAACTTGTTCTGCCTCCGACCTCGTGGAAACTCCAGAAACTCGGGAAAACCTGTGGAGACTCGAAGAATTCGTGGAGACTGGAAGAACTGGTGGAGACGTGAAGGACTCATGGGGCGGGGAAAGGTGTGGTGGGTGGTGGGGGAGTAGAGGGGGGAGGCCACCACCCACCTCCCCACCCACTCTCCGCCCTGACTCCACCCAGACTCCGCCTAGGCTCTGCCCATGTGGTCACTTCAGGAACTACGATGCCAAAGGGATGACGAATTTATTTCTTTTCATCTGATCTGTAGCTCAGTGAGTTAAGGATTTGGCTATGGAGCTGCAGGTTGCTGGTTCAAGACCAGACACTGCTTAAAGTTTTCTCAAAATCCTGACAAAGACAAAAAGAAAACTGCCAGTGGTGGGTCTTGAACCTGCAACCTTCCACTTGGTAGTCTGTCTTCTTATCCCCTGAGCTACTCACTCAGATAGTTCTACTTTTTTTGCGCATTTATCATCTATTTTTTGTCGTTTTCGAGTTTTTTTTTTAACTCGGGTCTCAACTCGACCATTTTTCTGAGGAGGTTGGACTTCAGCCTTTGTGCTGGAGGGTTGAACCCTCAGTTCCAAGACTTTCCAAAGCCTCCACATCTCCTAAGTCCTCAGGACCTGAGCTTTCACACAGTCTGAGGGCTGAAATTTTCTAAGTCCCACAGTAGTTCTCAGTTGGATTGAACTTTCACACAGTCCAAGGACTGATATCTTCTAAGTTCCTGAGTAGTTCTCTGTTAGATTGAACCTTCAGACAGTCCAAGGACTGATATCTTCTCAGTTCCTGAGTAGTTCTCTGTTAGTTTGAACCTTCAGACACTCTGAGGACTGAAATCTTCTAAGTTCTTGAGTAGTTCTCTGTTAGTTTGAACCTTTAGACAGTCTGAGGACTGAAATCTTAAAAGTTTCTAGATAAGATAAGATAAGATAAAGTTCTTTATTTCTCCCCACTCCAGGGGAAATTTACATTGTTACAGCAGCTTTATTTACAATATATACAAGGGTGGCAAAATTTTTTAACAGAAAAAATAAAAATAAAGTTTAAAAGTGCAGAGATGTGCAGTGCAAGAATGTCAGTATTTCTCTGTTAGTTTGAACTTTCTGGTTAACAGAAGCCTTAAAACTTGTGACCATGAGTCTTGATTTCACATTTAGACCATCCATCTGAGTTCTTCTCAGACCTTCACCTGTGGGTTTTTTAGAAATCCTCAACAAACTTTGATTCTCTTCACTGAACAGTAAAGTTTGTGGAGATCAGAAGGTAACATTAGTTTGATCCATGCCTTCAACTACTAGTAGACTTTATCTGGAAAGCAGTTTTCTGAAATGAGTTCTTAGTAAATCTGTCCACAATCAAACCAAGAACATAGAAAGAGGAAATGTTTGAAGAAACAACTTGATGTTTTCATTTCAGACAAGAAAACACTTTAATACCTTTATCTGTTTTTGCTCTTTTTCATCGTTTTATTGTCTCTTCTGTTTAATTTTATCTTCTAAAGTCTAACTGGTGTCTTTTCAAATGTTTTGTCTGTAGTTTGATTCTTCTTAAATGTTTAGTTTTGCTCTTTTCTCACCTTTTATTCTTTTCTAATATCTGATTTGATTTCCAAATGTTTTGTCTTTTTAATGTTTAATTGTTGTTTTTTCAAATGTTTTATCGGCTTGTTTGAAAAATTTCCTTTTCTTTCCCAATGTGTAATTTTTCGATTAAATCTTTAAGGTTTTTCTTTTTAAATGTTTTACCAGCTTTTAATGTTTAATTTTCTTTTTAAATGCTTCATTGTATTTTCTGTTTAATTCCTATTTAAAGTTTTATTGTCTTTAAGGTTTAATTTTCTAATTAAACATTTAATTTTTTAATTAAATGTTTTGTCTATTTAAAGGTTTAATAATCTCATTAAATGTTTTGTATTTTTTAAATGTTTAATATTCTTCTTTTTTAATTGTATTTTTTAAATGTTTAATTATCTAAAATATTTCATCTTTAATGTTTATTTTTGTCTTAAAAACTTTGTTTAATTCCATAATTACGTGTTTTGTATCTTCTGTTTAATTATCTAATTAAATATTTTGTCTGTTTAATTTAATTGTATTTAATGTTTAATTTTCTTTTTAAAAGTTTTATTGTAATAAATGCTTTTATCCTTTGATTTAATTGCTTTTTTTAATGTAGTTTATTTCTTTCATCGTTTTTTTTAATGTCAGGATTTTAACCCCAACCTTAAAAATGAAATAAACCCTCAAATCACAATGAAAATAATTCTGTTGTCACAATCATGAGTTAGTCAATTATTCAGTTTATCAATTCAACTTTATTTGTTTAGCACCTTTTACACAGATGACAAAACTAAACAAGCAAAGAGAAAAAACTGCTAAAACTATGATTAAAACTCAAAAACATATTCAAAAAAAAAAGATTTAACATGGTAATAAAATGTGTTGTGTTCAGGGGATGGAGGGAGTTTATTGAAGTCTTCTTGGGCTCACATGGGAAATCATTTAAAATATAAACTTGATATTCAGTCTAAGGAAACTGCAGAGCGACAGAAGAAGCAACAATATCTCCTGTTTTCTCCTTTAATGAGTCAACTCTTCTTGTGCTTTCAGACCAAAGAACTACAGACTCTTCACAACCTGCTCAAACTCTTGGTACAGTTCCATAGTAGAACCCTCATTGTAAAAACGTCATAGTATGGTGTGTTGCTCAAAAAACATTAGGACCCGGCTGTCTAGGGTCTCTGATGAGCAACACAAAAACAGGACAAACGCTGGTTTCCAGGGGGTTAGGAGGATATTTATTTGAAAGAGGAAGTTTACAACAACACAACATGTGAGCAGAAAAATCACAAAGTCTGTCTTTAGTTCAGCTGAAAATATTAGTTGTCAGAGATTGCAGCATCTGAGGGCCTCTTCAAAGGAAAACATAGTTGATGAAGGTGTTCTGGAGCAGGACCAGAAAGACCATGACCAAGAAATTTTGGACGACATACTAAACTATGACTTTTTTTCCACATTTTGGACGACATACTTCTTCACGGCCTCCTTTACATTATTTCACCATATGGCACGTTTTTAGAACATGTTGAAAAATTGCATTTCTTTTTCGACATAGTATAGTAAGGCGTTTTTTTTTGTGCCAAAATTCATGATTTCTTTTTTCAAAGAAAACCTTTCTGGAGTGTTTTTCGGAGCCTGCTTTACATTATTTCATCATAAGCCACGTTTTTACAACATGTTGAAAAATGACATTTTTCGACATAGTATACTCTGACCTTTTTTTGCACCAAAATTCATGATATTTTTTTCAAAGAAAACCTTACTATAGTGTTTTACACAGCCTCCGTTACATTATTTCATTGTATGGCACGTTTTTACAACATGTTGAAAAATTGCATTTTTTTTTGACATAGTATACTATGGTGTTTTTTTGTGCCAAAATTCATGATGGTTTTTTTTTCAAAGAAAACCTTACCACAGATTTTTTCATGGCCTCCTTTACATTATTTCATCATATGGCACGTTTTGACAACATGTTGAAAAATCACATTTTTTTTTCAACATAGTATACTATGGCATTTTTTTTGTGCCAAAATTCATGATGATTTTTTTTTCAAAGAAAACCTTACCATAGTGTTTTTCACGGCCTCCTTTACATTATTTCATCATATGGCACGTTTTTACAACATGTTGAAAAATTGAATTTTTTTTTCGACATAGTATACTATGGCGTTTTTTTGCGCCAAAATTCATGATGATTTTTTTTTTCAAAGAAAACCTTACCATAGTGTTTTTCACGGCCTCCTTTACATTATTTCATCATATGGCACGTTTTGACAACATGTTAAAAAATCGCATTTTTTTTTCAGCATAGTATACTATGGCATTTTTTTTTGCGCCAAAATTCATGATGATTTTTTTTTTCAAAGAAAACCTTTCTGGAGTGTTTTTCGCAGCCTCCTTTACATTATTTCATCATATGGCATGTTTTCTCAACATGTTGAAAAATGACATTTTTCGACATAGGATACTATGGCGTTTTTTTTGCGCCAAAATTCATGATGATTTTTTTTCGGGCGTTTTTTTGCACCAAAATTCATGATGATTTTTTTTCAAAGAAAACCTTTCTGGAGTGTTTTTCGCAGCCTGCTTTACATTATTTCATCATATGGCATGTTTTTACAACATGTTGAAAAATTGCATTTTGTTTGACATCGTATATTGTGGCGTTTCTTTGTGCAAAAATTCATGATGATTTTTTTTTTCAAAGAAAACCTTTCTAGAGTGTTTTTCGCAGCCTGCTTTACATTATTTCATCATATGGCATGTTTTTAAAACATGTTGAAAAATCGCATTTTTTTCGACATAGTATAGTAAGACGTTTTTTTGCGCCAAAATTCATGATGTTTTTTTTTCAAAGAAAACCTTTCTGGAGTGTTTTTCGTAGCCTCCTTTACATTATTTCATCATATGGCATGTTTTCTCAACATGTTGAAAAATGACATTTTTCGACATAGGATACTATGGCGTTTTTTTTGCGCCAAAATTCATGATGATTTTTTTTCGGGCATTTTTTTGCACCAAAATTCATGATGATTTTTTTTCAAAGAAAACCTTTCTGGAGTGTTTTTCGCAGCCTGCTTTACATTATTTCATCATATGGCATGTTTTTACAACATGTTGAAAAATTGCATTTTTTTTGACATCGTATATTGTGGTGTTTCTTTGTGCAAAAATTCATGATGATTTTTTTTTCAAAGAAAACCTTTCTGGAGTGTTTCTCACGGCCTCCTTTACATTATTTCATCATATGGCACGTTTTTACAACATGTTGAAAAATGACATTTTTTTGTCGACATAGTGTAGTGTGGCGTTTTTTTGTGCCAAAATTCATGATGATTTTTTTTTCAAAGAAAACCTTTCCAGAGTGTTTTTCGAAGCCTCCTTTACATTATTTCATCATATGGCACGTTTTTACAACATGTTGAAAAATCGCATTTTTTTTTCGACATAGTATACTATGGTGTTTTTTTGTGCCAAAATTCCTGAGTTTTTTCTTTTGCAACGAAAACCTTCCTGGTGTGTTTTTCACGGCCTCCTTTACATTATTTCATCATATGGCACGTTTTTACAACATGTTGAAACATCGCATGTTTTTTTCGACATAGTATACTATGGCGTTTTTTTGTGCCAAAATTCATTATGATTTATTTTTCAAAGAAAATCTTTCTGGAGTGTTTTTCACAGCCTCTTTTACATTATTTCATCATATGGCATGTTTTCTCAACATGTTGAAAAATGACATTTTTCGACATAGTATACTATGGCGCTTTTTTTGCAGCAAAATTCATTTTTTTTTCAAAGAAAACCTTACCATAGTGTTTTTCATGGCCTCCTTTACATTATTTCATCATATGGCACGTTTTTACAACATGTTGAAAAATCGAATTTTTTTTCGACATAGTATAGTAAGGCGTTTTTTTGTGCCAAAATTCATGATGATTTTTTTTTCAAAGAAAACCTTACCATAGTGTTTTTCATGGCCTCCTTTACATTATTTCATCATATGGCATGTTTTTACAACATGTTGAAAAATCGAATTTTTTTTTCGACATAGTATACTATGGCGTTTTTTTGCGCCAAAATTCATGATGATTTTTTTTTCAAAGAAAACCTTTCTGGAGTGTTTTTCACAGCCTCCTTTACATTATTTCATTATATGGCACGTTTTTACAACATGTTGAAAAAACGCATTTTTTTTCGACATAGTATACTATGGCGTTTTTTTGCGCCAAAATTCATGATGATGTTTTTTTCAAATAAAACCTTTCCAGAGTGTTTTTCACGGCCTCCTTTACATTATTTCATCATATGGCACGTTTTTACAACATGTTGAAACATCGCATGTTTTTTTTGACATAGTATACTATGGCGGTTTTTTTGTGCCAAAATTCATGATGATTTTTTTTTCAAAGGAAACCTTTCTGGAGTGTTTCTCACGGCCTCCTTTACATTATTTCATCATATGGCACGTTTTTACAACATGTTGAAAAATCGCATTTTTTTTCGACGTAGTATAGTAAGACCTTTTTTGCGCCAAAATTCATGATCATTTTTTTTTTTCAAAGAAAACCTTTCTGGAGTGTTTATCGCAGCCTCCTTTACATTATTTCATCATATGGCACATTTTTACAACATGTTGAAAAATGACATTTTTTTGTCGACATAGTATAGTGTGGCGTTTTTTTGTGCCAAAATTCATGATGATTTTTTTTTCAAAGAAA
>NC_072786.1:537410-549910 GCF_022539595.1 Amphiprion ocellaris
CATTTTTTTTTCAAAGAAAACCTTACCATAGTGTTTTTCATGGCCTCCTTTACATTATTTCATCATATGGCACGTTTTTACAACATGTTGAAAAATCGAATTTTTTTTCGACATAGTATAGTAAGGCGTTTTTTTGTGCCAAAATTCATGATGATTTTTTTTTCAAAGAAAACCTTACTATAGTGTTTTTCACGGCCTCCTTTACATTATTTCATCATATGGCATGTTTTGTCAACATGTTGAAACATTGCATTTTTTTCGACATAGTATACTATGGTGTTTTTTTGTGCCAAAATTCCTGAGTTTTTTTTTTTGCAAAGAAAACCTTCCTGGTGTGTTTTTCACGGCCTCCTTTACATTATTTCATCATATGGCACGTTTTTACAACATGTTGAAACATCGCATGTTTTTTTCGACATAGTATACTATGGCGTTTTTTTGTGCCAAAATTCATTATGATTTATTTTTCAAAGAAAATCTTTCTGGAGTGTTTTTCACAGCCTCTTTTACATTATTTCATCATATGGCACGTTTTTACAACATGTTGAAAAATCGACATTTTTTTTCGACATAGTATACTATGGCGTTTTTTTGCGCCAAAATTCATGATTTTTTTTTCAAAGAAAACCTTACCATAGTGTTTTTCATGGCCTCCTTTACATTATTTCATCATATGGCACGTTTTTACAACATGTTGAAAAATCGCATTTTTTTTCGACATAGTATAGTATGGCGTTTTTTTGCGCCAAAATTCATGATGATTTTTTTTTCAAAGAAAACCTTTCAGAGTGTTTTTCACGGCCTCCTTTACATTATTTCATCATATGGCACGTTTTTACAACATGTTGAAAAATCACATTTTTTTTTCGACATAGTATAGTAAGGCGTTTTTTTGCGCCAAAATTCATGATGTTTTTTTTTCAAAGAAAACCTTACCATAGTGTTTTTCACGGCCTCCTTTACATTATTTCATCATATGGCACGTTTTTACAACATGTTGAAAAATCACATTTTTTTTTCGACATAGTATAGTAAGGCGTTTTTTTGCGCCAAAATTCATGATGATTTTTTTTTCAAAGAAAACCTTTCTGGAGTGTTTTTCACAGCCTCCTTTACATTATTTCATCATATGGCACGTTTTTACAACATGTTGAAAAATCGAATTTTTTTTCGACATAGTATAGTAATGCGTTTTTTTGCGCCAAAATTCATGATGATTTTTTTTCAATGATGTTTTTGTCACAATTTGGATGACATTTTCTGCTCACATGTTGTGTGTCAACTTCCTCTTTCAAATAAATATCCTCCTAACCCCCTGGAAACCAGCGTTTGTCTGTTTTTGTGTTGCTCCTCTGCAACCCTAGACAGCCGGGTCCTAATGTTTTTGGAGCAACACACCATACTATGACGTTTTTACAATGATGGTTCTACTATGGAACCAGTTTGACATGTTCAGGTGTTCTTTGTGTGAAAACTCAGAGATTTCAGGCATCAGAAGGTGGTTTTCAACTTTCTTTATTAACTTTCTGCTTCAACTTTAAACGAAATTTCCTTCACTAACCCCGCCCTCTGGACTTCCAGGAAGCTGTGTTCCTATTGGCTGTCCAGGTGGCTGCTTGGTGTTATCAGGAACACCTGAGCAGCTCAGTGTCTTCCTGCTTTGTTTAGCTGCAGACAAACATTTCCTCTGTTTCTCTTCACCCCTGAACTGGGTTTGGTTCCATTGCTTTAGTTTGTTCTTTAGGCGTTGGCTTGCAGCTTCCAGCAGTAAAATCATCTTTAATGTGTTTCTTGGTGTGATTTAGGGCTTTGTACTGGATAGTTGTCTTGGTAAATGAGGTTCTTTAGCCACAGTTAGCACATGGTGCTAATGTGTGCAGTGATTAGTGGATTTGGTGCAGGTGAGTTGTGTCTTTATCTTGGCTGTAGTGAGTCTTTAGAGGTTTTTGGTCAGACATTCTGTATTCTTGTTTGTGAACCAACGTTGGTTGTCCAGAAGGTAAGAGTTCCTGTCCTGATTCTCTGTTCTCAGAGGTTCTCTGGTAGGATGCAGGAGACTTTAGCGTTTGGGTTGTGCTAGTTTGGTTTTTGTATGGTTTCATTTGGACGACTATCTTGAGGCCCCTCCATGTGGTTTAGTGAGATTTTCTGGAACAGTTCTACAAAGCAACCTGCAGCAGAAGAGACTTTGAGAGTTTTTAGGAAGTTCTGGAGACCAGACTTTAGAGCAGCAGAAACATTTGTCAGCAGTTTGAGCAGGAGAAGGTGAGCTTCAGAGTAGAAATAAACTCCCTCCATCCCCTGGACACAACACATTTTATTACCATGTTAAATCTTTTTTTAAAAATATGTTTTTGAGTTTTAATCATAGTTTTAGCAGTTTTTTTCTCTTTGCTTGTTTAGTTTTGTCATCTGTGTGAAAGGTGCTAAACAAATAAAGTTGAATTTATAAACTGAGTAATTGACTAACTCATGATTGTGACAACAGAATTATTTTCATTGTGATTAAAGGGTTTATTTCATTTTTAAGGTTGGGGTTAAAATCTTGACAGAAAAAAAAGATTAAAGAAATAAACTACATTACAAAAAGCAATTAAATCAAAGGAAAAAAACATTTAATACAATAAAACTTTAAAAAAGAAAATTAAACATTAAATACAATTATATTAAACAAAAATATTTAATTAGATAATTAAACAGAAGATACAAAACATGTAATTATAAAATTAAACAAAATTTTATAAACAAAAATATTAAACATTAAAGATGAAATATTTTAGATAATTAAATGTTTAAAAAATACAATTAAGCAAGAAGAATAATAAACATTTTAAAAAATACAAAACATTTAATTAGATCATTAAACCTTCAAAAGACAAAACATAGAAAATTAAATATTAAAGACAATAAAACTTTAAACAAGAATTAAACAGAAAATACTATGAAGTATTTAAAAAGAAAATTAAACATTAAAAGGTGGTAAAACATTTAAAAAGATAAATCTTAAAGATTTAATCGAAAAATTAAACATTGGGAAAGAAAAGGAAATTTTTCAAACAAGCCGATAAAACATTTGAAAAAACAACAAACATTAAAAAGACAAAACATTTGGAAATCAAATCAGATATTAGAAAAGAATAAAAGGTGAGAAAAGAGCAAAACTAAACATTGAAGAAGAATCAAACTAAAGACAAAACATTTGAAAAGACACCAGTTACACTTTAGAAGATAAAATTAAACAGAAGAGACAATAAAACGATGAAAAAGAGCAAAAACAGATAAAGGTATTAAAGTGTTTTCTAGTCTGAAATGAAAACATCAAGTTGTTTCTTCAAACATTTCCTCTTTCTATGTTCTTGGTTTGATTGTGGACAGATTTACTAAGAACTCATTTCAGAAAACTGCTTTCCAGATAAAGTCTACTAGTAGTTGAAGGCATGGATCAAACTAATGTTACCTTCTGATCTCCACAAACTTTACTGTTCAGTGAAGAGAATCAAAGATTTTTGAGGAGTTCTAAAAAACCCACAGGTGAAGGTCTGAGAAGAACTCAGATGGATGATCTAAATGTGAAATCAAGACTCATGGTCACAAGTTTTAAGGCTTCTGTTAACCAGAAAGTTCAAACTAACAGAGAAGTACTGAGAAACTTTTAAAACTTCAGTCCTCAGACTGTCTGGAAGTTAAATCTAACAGATATCTACTGTGGGACTTAGAAAATTTCTTTGGAAAAAAAAAATCACCATGAATTTTGGGGCAAAAAAAAGCCATAGTATACTATGTCGGAAAAAAAATGCGATTTTTCAACATGTTGTAAAAACATGCCATATGATGAAATAATGTAAAGGAGGCCGTGAAAAACACTATGGTAAGGTATTATCAGCCTTATAAACCCACAAAACACCCCTCTATACTGGACCACACTTAGTACAGTCTGGTTCCCCCTTCTATAAATCTTCTTGGAATCTTCCACTTCCTGTTTGTCAAAGTGGCCTTCTACCTGGACAGGTTTTGTTGGAGCTCATGCAACAAACATTTTGGGTAACTGCACTTTAATATGGATGGATGACACTGAATTAGAGTCTGTTTTAATGAGACTGAGTTAAGATGTGTAGCTCTGTCATTAAATAGGAAATTATTTCTCAGAATTCACAGAGAAAAGTCTGAAATGTTTGCTAGGTTAGCGTCCCACATGTTCTTTGGCTCAGCTAAAGCTAACTCTCTCCAACTTCTGGATCTCTTGAGTTGCTTGTTGTTAAAATATCTTGCAAGAGGTGCTGAAGCTCAGAAAGTCTGAGATGTTTGTTCAAAATCAGCTCATTCTCAAGTCTGATCTGAACTGTCCTCTTTTGTTTGAACTTTCCCTAAACTTAGGAGTTAATGACAGAGCAGCACATCCAGACTCAGTCTCATTTATGTAGAGATTAAACTTCAGTGTCATTCATTGATGTTAAAGTGCAGTTTTTCAAATGTTTGTTGCACATGCTCCTGACCAAACCAGTCCAGGTGGAAGACGATGTGAAGAGAAAGCTCCAGAGGATGAATATCACACATTTACATTGGAAATTAATGTCCTTTAATTAGACATTGTCATGCAAAAGTTGGATTTCCCTTTAATGATGTTCAAATCTTTGTTGAGTGTTTTGTTGCTGTTGGTTTCTAAATGTTTTCTGACACTCGGCCCCAAAGATTAAAACCTTTTATGGCTCACAAGCTGCAACAATTCACACATTATCAACTATCTTTCTGACTAAACTAAGATAAAAAGTGAAAAACTGCCTGATTCCTGCATCATGAATGTAAATCTTTTTGGTTTTTATGACAGTAAACTGAATATATTTGGGTTTGACATTTTATAAACCAAAACAAGAAATGAATTAGTGGAGAAAACAATCAACAGTTTAATGGACAAAGAAAATGTGTTTTCCAACATATATGGCTGAATTACTCCAACATTACAAGATACATACAATTTGAATTCAATTGTATTTATATAACGCCAATTACAGGTCAAATTGTCTCAAGATGCTTTATTTTTATATTTTTTGTCATATTTAAAATATGACAAAGTAAGAAATTTAAAGCTCTTGACTAATCCAATTTATTATTTGGTTTTTAAGAGACATGGACATGATATGGACAACTAAAATAACTTTCTCCACTAAAACTAATAAACATGAGGTCAAATAGAAGGAAGAGTTTTAAATACTACAGTCCCACGACGACAAGAATAAAGTTTGTCAAGAAAAACTAAATCTGCTGGTGGATTCCATTAAAGTCCTAATAAACGATAATAAAGTGTGATACTAAAGGTTTGTGGTGCTAAAAATGTCACAGTAAAGATATCAAGCTGAACATGTGGATGGAGGTTGATAAAAGTTGACCTTCTTTCATTTCTCTGGAGCGACTCCATGGATTTTATGGATGGTGATTAAAGACCTGCTCTTCTAGTGGTCTTCCTTCTAGTCGCTGTAAAAAGTCAGTCCATCCTGGCCGACTTCAACACCTCTTCATGACAACTTGTTCTGCCTCCGACCTGCTGGAAACTCCAGAAACTGGGGAAAACCTGTGGAGACTCGAAGAACTCGTGGAGACTGGAAGAACTCGACAGGCGGGGGAAGGTGTGGTGGGTGGTGGGGGGAGGTGGGGGAGTAGAGAGGGGGAGGCCGCCACCCACCTCCCCGCCTACTCTCCGCCCTGACTCCACCCAGACTCCGCCTTGGCCCTGCCCATGTGGTCACTTCGGGAACTACGATGCCAAAGGGACGACGAATTTATTTCTTTTCATCTGATCTGTAGCTCAGTGAGTTAAGGATTTGCCTATGGAGCTGCAGGTCGCTGGTTCAAGACCAGACACTGCTTAAAGTTTTCTCAAAATCCTGACAAAGACAAAAAGAAAACTGCCAGTGGTGGGTCTTGAACCTGCGACCTTCCAGTTGGTAGTCCTCTTCTTATCCTCCTGAGCTACTCGCTCAGATACTAATTCTCCTTTTTTTTGCGCATTTATCATCTATTTTTTGTCGTTTTCGAGTTTTTTTTTTAACTCGAGTCTCGACTTGACTGTTTTTCTGAGGAGGTTGGACTTCAGCCTTTGTGCTGGAGGGTTGAACCCTCAGTTCCAAGACTTTCCAAAACCTCCACACCTCCTGAGTCCTGAGTTTCACACAGTCTGAGGGCTGAAATTTTCTAAGTTCCACAGTAGTTCTCTGTTAGTTTGAACCTTCAGACACTCTGAGGACTGAAATCTTCTAAGTTCTTGAGTAGTTCTCTGTTAGTTTGAACCTTTAGACAGTCTGAGGACTGAAATCTTTAAAGTTTCTCAGTACTTCTCTGTTAGTTTGAACTTTCTGGTTAACAGAAGCCTTAAAACTTGTGACCATGAGTCTTGATTTCACATTTAGATCATCCATCTGAGTTCTTCTCAGACCTTCACCTGTGGGTTTTTTTTAGAAATCCTGAAACAAACTTTGATTCTCTTCACTGAACAGTAAAGTTTGTGGAGATCAGAAGGTAACATTAGTTTGATCAATGCCTTCAACTACTAGTAGACTTTATCTGGAAAGCAGTTTTCTGAAATGAGTTCTTAGTAAATCTGTCCACAATCAAACCAAGAACATAGAAAGAGGAAATATTTGAAGAAACAACTTGATGTTTTCATTTCAGACAAGAAAACACTTTAATACCTTTATCTGTTTTTGCTCTTTTTCATCGTTTTATTGTCTCTTCTGTTTAATTTTATCTTCTAAAGTGTAACTGGTGTCTTTTCAAATGTTTTGTCTGTAGTTTGATTCTTCTTAAATGTTTAGTTTTGCTCTTTTCTCACCTTTTATTCTTTTCTAATATCTGATTTGATTTCCAAATGTTTTGTCTTTTTAATGTTTGTTGTTTTTTCAAATGTTTTTTCGGCTTGTTTGAAAAATTTCCTTTTCTTTCCCAATGTTTAATTTTTCGATTAAATATTTAAGGTTTTTCTTTTTAAATGTTTTACCACCTTTTAATGTTTAATTTTCTTTTTAAATGCTTCATTGTATTTTCTGTTTAATTCCTATTTAAAGTTTTATTGTCTTTAAGATTTAATTTTCTAAATAAACATTTAATTTTTTAATTAAATGTTTTGTCTATTTAAAGGTTTAATAATCTCATTAAATGTTTTGTATTTTTTAAATGTTTAATATTCTTCTTTTTTAATTGTATTTTTTAAATGTTTAATTATCTAAAATATTTCATCTTTAATGTTTATTTTTGTCTTAAAAACTTTGTTTAATTCCATAATTACGTGTTTTGTATCTTCTGTTTAATTATCTAATTAAATATTTTGTCTGTTTAATTTAATTGTATTTAATGTTTAATTTTCTTTTTAAAAGTTTTATTGTAATAAATGCTTTTATCCTTTGATTTAATTGCTTTTTTAATGTAGTTTATTTCTTTCATCATTTTTTTTAATGTCAGGATTTTAACCCCAACCTTAAAAATGAAATAAACCCTCAAATCACAATGAAAATAATTCTGTTGTCACAATCATGAGTTAGTCAATTATTCAGTTTATCAATTCAACTTTATTTGTTTAGCACCTTTTACACAGATGACAAAACTAAACAAGCAAAGAGAAAAAACTGCTAAAACTATGATTAAAACTCAAAAACATATTCAAAAAAAGATTTAACATGGTAATAAAATGTGTTGTGTTCAGGGGATGGAGGGAGTTTATTTCTACTCTGAAGATCTCCTGCTCAAACTGCTCCAAATGTTTCTGCTGCTCCAAAGTCTGGTCTCCAGAACTTCCTAAAAACTCTCAAAGTCTCTTCTGCTGCAGGCTGCTTTGTAGAACTGTTCCAGAAAACCTCACTAAACCACATGGAGGGGCCTCAAGATAGTCGTCCAAATGAAACCATACAAAAACCGAAGTAGCACAACCCAAACGCTAAAGTCTCCTGCAGCCTACCAGAGAACCTCTGAGAACAGAGAATCAGGACAGGAACTCTTACCTTCTGGACAACCAATGTTGGTTCTCAAACAAGAATACAGAATGTGTCTGACCAAAAACCTCTGAAGACTCACTACAGCCAAGATAAAGACACAACTCACCTGCACCAAATCCACTAATCACTGCACACATTAGCACCATGTGATAACTGTGGCTAAAGAACCACATTTACCAAGACAACTATCCAGTACAAAGTCCTAAAACACACCAAGAAACACATTAAAGATGATTTTACTGCTGGAAGCTGCAAGCCAACGCCTAAAGAACAAACTAAAGCAACGGAACCAAACTCAGTTCACTGGTGAAGAGAAGCAGAGGAAATGTTTGTCTGCAGCTAAATAAAGCAGGAAGACACCGAGCTGCTCAGGTGTTCCTGATAACACCAAGCAGCCACCTGGACAGCCAATAGGAACACAGCTTCCTGGAAGTCCAGAGGGCATGGTTAGTGAAGGAAATTTCGTTTAAAGTTGAAGCAGAAAGTTAACAAAGAAAGTTGAAAACCACCTTCTGATACCTGAAATCTCTGAGTTTTAACACAAAGAACACCTGAACATGTCAAACTGGTTCCATAGTAGAACCATCATTGTAAAAACATCATAGTATGGTGTGTTGCTCCAAAAACATTAGGACCCGACTGTCTAGGGTTGCAGAGGAGCAACACAAAAACAGGACAAACGCTGGTTTCCAGGGGGTTAGGAAGATATTTATTTGAAAGAGGAAGTTTACAACAACACAACATGTGAGCAGAAAAATCACAAAGTCTGTCTTTAGTTCAGCTGAAAATATTAGTTTTTGTCTTTTTTATTGACCAAACTTTTCAGGAAGTAGATGAAGAATAATTAAAGCTCTCATTAGTCCAACTAATTTTGGATCCTTGTGGAGAGTTTAATCTTAGAGTTTGTAAAGCTGTTGAGTTTTTAGAGTCACATGGATTGTTTTGACATTTAATAACCGAGTCCTGCAATAAAATTACAGTTGTGGATTTCTGTCATTTAGTCTGGACTAAACAAATAACAGCAGCATAAATCTCAAACGTCATTATGAGGAGTCTGGATTGAGGTTTCTCACTTGATAATGATCAAAACATGAAATTTAGGTTGGTTTAAAGGAATACTCCACCTTAAATCTTTGAATGTTGACCTAAAAGTTTGGTTTCAGGAAGTATTCCACCTACAAGGTCCTCACACATCCACCTTAAAGTAACATTCCACCAAAAGTCCTTGGACATGCACCTAAAATGTTGCTTTAACCAAGTATTCCATCCAAACTCCTCAGAGACCTGAGGGGCTGGTTAAAAGGAATATTCCACCTAAAACCTCAAATATAGACCCCAAAGGGTGGTTTAGAAAAAATCCTTCAATGTAGACCAAAAAAGTTAGTATGGAGGAATATTCCACCTGAAATGTAGACCTGAGAAGTTGGTTTGGAAGAATATACCATCCTAAACATCCTTAAATGTAGACTAAAAGATGGTTTGGAAGAAAATTCCACCTAAAATCCTCCAATGTAGACCTAAAAGGTGAGTTTAATGGTATATTCCACCTAAAATTCACTACTGTAGACCTTGGAGGTTGGTCTGATGGTATCTTCCACCCAACATCCTTGAACATAAACTTAAAAAGTTCATTCAAAGGAATATTCCACCTAAAATCCTTCAATGTAGACCAAAAAATCTGTAAAGGAGTATTCCACCTTAAATGTCGACCTAAAGGATGGTTTGGAGTAATATTCTACTGTAAAATCTTCCAATGTAGACCTAAAAGGTTTATCTGATGGTATACCCAACATCCTGGAACATTTACCTAAAAGGTTGGTTTAATGGTATATTCCCAGAAGAACCCTTGAACATTGGGCTTAATGGTATATTCCACCCAAAATACTTGTACATATACCAAGAAGTCAGTGTAAAGGAAATGTGTAACTAAAAGGATTGTTTAAAGGAATATTTAAACGATTATTTTCATTATTTAATAATCTGTTATCAGTCAGAACCCTGGTAAACTTATTTTCATCAGTTTTTTTAGTGGAAGTCACAAATAAAGGAGCTCTTGGTTTTTCCCGGCGTTACTGAGTCCAAAGCTGCTGTTTCAACACAGAACGTTCACATGCATCCACAAACCTCTCAGCACGCAAACACCCACAGACAGGAGGCCGGCTGGGCCGAGGCTCGGCGGCGTCCTCAGACCCACGAGTCGGGGAGTTGCTGAACTTGTTGGTCCGGTTTGAAGGCCTTGATGTGGTCCAGTAGAAGTCCACGTAGTCGGTGTTGGCTTTGAACCGCAGCTACTGGCCTCCATCAGGTGGACCAGCTCGTCCTCGTAGGACTCCTCCTGTAGCCTTGAGGGAACCACAGGAACATTCAGTAGCTGTTGGAGTTTTTCCTGTCAGGCTCGTGGTAGAACGGCTCTGAAGAATCTTGTACTTGTCTTATCTGGAACAATCTAACAGCCTAAACTGTTAACAGTGGTGTAAAGAAGCAAACACACAGGCATAGATTAGGACTCAAACTAGATTTATTTTAGAAAACAAATCAACTTAGAGGCATTTGTTCACACATGTGGCTGAATAGGAGGCCATCCAATCAGATTGGAGGTCTTCATTCTGTAGGTTGTTGGGTGAGACTCTTGGACCTCCATCAGCTGACATGGATGTTTGATGGTCTTCCTCTCTAGTGCCAGATGATTCATCCATGAATTCAGCAGCTGCAGACTGAAATGAAGCTCATGCTGCCGTTATTGAATTCCTGTTCCAGATCAAATGTTCAGAGCTCACCTTGAATGCAGCCGTCTGCTGTCTGATAGTTTTTCTCATTGTAGTCTTCAATAAAGTCTTTTTCCTCATGTCAGGATGTGGTGAGACTCTTTCTCAGTCGCTGCAGACGTCCCTCATTGTGCATCTCCAGAGAAGAAACAGAAAAACTGATCACTGCTTCAGCATCACAAACGCTCTCCAGCATTGAGAGTGTTTTAGGAATTCATTCATTGTGTTGTGAACTTTGAAGGAGCAGAAACTTTACAGCTGCCAAAGATATGAGCTCCAATTCTGGATGTTTTAGGAAATTAAGTTCATCAAATGAACACTTGATTTTTGTTGATAACTCATTAAATTACTGAAGAAATCTAACATAAAAACCTGTAAACTCTCAGGCAGCTTTTGTTAAAGTTTGTCTATAATTCTATCATCATGTTCTGGAACCAGGACTCTGCAGAAGTTCCTTCAATCAGATACTTGTGTGTTTCTATTTAAGGCCTCAGGTCTGAACGTACAGCAGAGGATTAGAAAGGAGTGATTTTAATATTTAAATCAGTCCAGTAAATGTTTGGAGTAAAAATTATTAAAATGTTGATTTAGATAGATTTGTGTCAAATAATATTGTAGAGTCTCACTTAAATATATCCAAATGAGTTCAGTGTATTTACATTTTATAGAATATTTGATTCCTTAATCTCAATACTGTAGGGTCTGACCCTAAATATTAGAATAATGATGTCAATTTAAATAATTAGAGTCATAAACTTTAATCAGCTAAACTTACATAATAAATATCACTGCACAATCTTAACCTGAACATTCATATTATTGAGGTAAATTTACATCAATCATGATATTCTAGAGTCTTAACTGGAATATTTCTAACATGAATCTTTTTGTATTGTGCTGATAAACAACAATAACCTGACTTTCAGATAATATTTATTCACTGTGTATTGGGTAGTACTCATTGTGATTTAGACTGATTAGCATAAAGAACCCTGTGGTGTTTATGGTTTACAGCTGAGAACTGGTTGCTAAAAGTACAGAATATTATTTCTTGTTTTATGTGTGATAAGTGGCAGTAAACATTCTAAGAAGTGGAAATTGACAGGGTTGTAATATTGCTGTTCTTGCACAATATTTGTCACTTAATTGCCCTCAGGATGCTGTTGTTGAGCTACTAGTTTTACAGAACAGGCAGATGTTGCAGCTAATGATGCTGTAATTTACATAAACAAGGAAACACGTCCATCATAATTTGAATGTTAACAGTCCAAAATGAAAAGGTCATATAGAGCTTTCCTATTGGGTTAAAGAGCCAAAAAAACATGTAAAATACTTTGTAAAAGCGAGAGGTCGGTAGCAGCTTTCATTTTTTCTTACAACCCCCCCAAAATATCTGTTGTACCCCCCGTGCCCCCCCCCCTCCCCTAAAATTAATCTGGATCCGCCCCTGTCTGACATGAAAGCTGGGATCGTTCTGCACTTACTGTCCTCAACAAGCAGCAGGTGGCGCTGTGAGCTCCTCCACTTCCCAAAGCACAGGGGGTCAGTCTAGTGCCCTGCAGCATCCCACTGTCTAATTAGAGGAAGGAGACCCACATCACTCCATGTCCAGACAGCAGATGAATCAAAGTCTCTGAAGATCCCGTCCTGCTTACAGAGCGGGATGGAAATGAAAATGTTTCTTCACTGTCACTAAAATAAATCCCTGCATTCAGCCTCTAGTTCAGAAACACATTTTGGGTGTTTTATTCTCACT
>NC_072786.1:554910-659910 GCF_022539595.1 Amphiprion ocellaris
TCACCTGCAGACAAACGCTTTCAATCCACCAAACAACCCACAGAGGACCAGTAAACATGAGCTCAGGTGAGCCGTCGGTACCTGACACCTGGATGATACCGTGTCGAGCCACGTCATAATATGTATGGGAGGAGTCAAGACTGCAGGTGGGAGAAGTGATGTAACGTCTGAGATACAACGCTGCTCTTCATCCTCTACATCCTCCTCCTGCAGCTCTGGCACAGGTATGAAGCACGGTTTGTAATAGGTCTGTAACACGCCTGTAACCCTTCTGTAACACGTGTGTAACGCATCTTAAACATGCCTGTAACACGTCTGCAACACGCCTGTAACACATCTGGTTTGACTTCAGGATAACAATAATAATAATAACAACAATAATAATAATAATAAGAAGAAGAATAAGAATAAACTTCATTCATGAAACACCTTGTCTTATTCTAAATCAGTAAATGTTGCTGCTCCCAGTTCACTGATTTACCATCTGAGACACAAAGTTAAAATTTTGTAAAATATTTTGTCTGAATCTGGAGAATTTCATCTCTTTCCAGCAGAATTAGTGGAAAATGTTTCATCCAGGCTGGTGTTTAGTGTAAATGTACAAATGGATCCATAGTTCAAATCATATCTAATTTATCGGTCATATACAGTGGTACACAGTACAGAACATAAGGTTTTGTGTACCTGATTCGACTGGTACACCCAAAACAAAGAGCCTAAATAGGTATGGACAGATCATTTAAAACATGTTTAAATATAAAATGGCTACAGAGTAGGATAGAAAGATAAGGGTTAGAACATCTAGACCTCTATGGACATCTGGACCTCTATGGACATCTGGACCTCTATGGACATCAGGACCTCTATGGACATCTGGACCTCTATGGACATCTGGACCTCTATGGACATCAGGACCTCTATGGACATCTGGACCTCTATGAACATCTAGACCTCTATGAACATCTAGACCACTATGAACATCTAGACCACTATGGACATCTGGACCTCTATGGACATCTAGACCTCTATGGACATCTGGACCTCTATGGACATCTGGACCTCTATGGACATCTGGACCTCTATGGACATCTGGACCTCTATGAACATCTGGACCTCTATGGACATCTGGACCTCTATGGACATCTAGACCTCTATGGACATCTGGACCTCTATGGACATCTGGACCTCTATGGACATCTGGACCTCTATGGACATCTAGACCTCTATGGACATCTGGACCTCTATGGACATCAGGACCTCTATGGACATCTGGACCTCTATGAACATCTAGACCTCTATGAACATCTAGACCACTATGGACATCTGGACCTCTATGGACATCTAGACCTCTATGGACATCTGGACCTCTATGGACATCTAGACCTCTATGGACATCTGGACCTCTATGGACATCTGGACCTCTATGGACATCAGGACCTCTATGGACATCTGGACCTCTATGGACATCGAGACCTCTATGGACATCTAGACCTCTATGGACATCTGGACCTCTATGGACATCTGGACCTCTATGGACATCTAGACCTCTATGAACATCTAGACCTCTATGGACATCTGGACCTCTATGGACATCTGGACCTCTATGGACATCTGGACCTCTATGAACATCTAGACCTCTATGGACATCTAGACCTCTATGAACTTCAGTTGTCTGGATCAGAGCCGGAGGTCTGGGAGGAAACTCTGCTGATTATCAGCTCTGAGGAAGTTTCACATAAACAAATGATGGAGTCAGACTGGAATATTTCCTGAAGGTTTCCACAAGATTCATCTGAACAGACAAAGATCAGCAGCTTCCTGTTGGCTGGTTGTCATCAGGCTGCACTAAGATCACTTACAGAGATTTAGTTTTAATACATACACACACACTATGTGTGTATGTATGTATGTATGTATGTATGTATGTATGTATGTATATATACATATGTATATATATATATATATATATATATATATATATATATATATATATATATATATATATATACACATATATACAGACACAGACACATATATATATATATATATATATATATATATATATATATATATATATATATATATATATATATATATATATATATATATATATGGTAGAATTAAAAATAGAATTGGATGGAAAACAGGAAAAATCATCCATTTGAAGCTGAATGAAGACTAACAGCAGAATATACGACATCATGATGTGACGTAAAGCAGCAGTTTGACCGATGCATGATGGGAGCTGAAGTTTAATTTAAAACACACACAAGACACACAGAGTTTAAGCTGTAAGGTTATTAATGATATTAACATAAACTGTAGTGTTAAAATAACAACACTTTTAATTCTGGAATCATTCTGGAAATATTTAGTAATCATTCTGGAATTATTTGGGGAATATTTAATAATGATTCAGGAATTATTCTGGGAATATTTAGCAATTATTCTGGAATTATATTGGAAATATTTTGGGAATATTTAATAATGATTCAGGAACTATTCTGGGAATATTTAAGAATCATTCTGGAAATATTTAGTAATTATTCTGGAAATATATTGGAAATATTCTGGAAATATTTAGTAATTATTCTGGAAATATTTAATAATGATTCAGGAATTATTCTGGGAATATTCAGGAATTATTGTGGGTATATTTAGTAATCATTCTGGATTTTTTTTCTGGAAATATTTAGTAATCATTCTGGAATTATTTAATGCTGACTCTGTAACTTCCAGTGAATATTTCAGACACTGTGAGGACAGTTTGACAGGAATCTGCTGCAGAGAACCTCCAGACTGTCGACCTGCTTTAGTTGCTGTGTTCAGGTGAACTTACCTGATTCTGCCAGCTGCTCCAGTTCTGCTCATCTGGACGGAACCACACCTGGACGGAATACACCTAAATGCGCTCACAGACCCTGAACACAGGTATTTATGGAAGTAAAGTCGAAGACAGGCACACCTGGCCAGGTGAGGCTGTTAGCTAAAGGCTCTAATTAGCAGCAGACCGACCTGGAAACTGTTTCACGTCTGTTTAACTTCCTGTTTTCAGCTGCACGCGCTTCTTTTGCCGCCTCACCTGAGCAGGTAAACGGCGACTCACGGTCCAGGTCCCCCCTGGGACGGAAAGGTGACGTTATGTTGATGAAAAACGGCGAATCAACCGGAACCGAGTTTGATCCAAACTTCTTCCACCAGCCGCTCTGCGCATGCTCAGAACGGACCCGCAGCTAGCGATGGTCCTCTGATATCCGAGGCTTCGACACATGCGCTGTAGCTCATGAACCAAACGTATCGAGCCACTGTGCCGAGGCGTGGTTTGGTCACGTGACTCGTGACGTTTGAATCACTTCGGTGACGTTTGAAGCACTCAACTGCTTCGAATCACCTGATTGGTTCGGTTTGTTATGTGAATCACTCAGCGGGATCGAGTGTCCCGGGATAGGAGATCCCTATTTAGTGTTGTTCATTTGAATTGTTTTTCGCAGAGTAGGTTGTTTTTTTTGCTATTGTTGCCGTGATTTGCTTTGAGAGAGTAGTATGTCAGATAGATTTCGTATTTCGTAGAGAATAGATAGATAGATAGATAGATAGATAGATAATATATATATATATATATATATATATATATATATATATATATATATATATATATATATATATATATATTCCCAACTCACCACCCCCATGCACAACACCTGGCACAGAACCTTGTCAGGTGCTTAGCTGACAGACTACAAACCAAAGAAAAGAACAGTTCACTGACTGTTGCTACACTTGTGGCTCTGCAGTTCAAAACTTTTGGATTCACCAATCAGAGTGGCAGCCAGTGTGAAAGAACGTTTAATAACAGAATGCACAACAATTAACATAAAGAATACCAAGCAGCAGTCATCTACGCCACAAGCACCACCACAGCCTCGTCCTCCACCACCAGCAGCACCTTCCACAGGTATTTTTTTTCTCTTCTGAATAGGGAATGACTGACATTTCTGGTGATGATGATGATGATCTTCAATATTTTTCAGTTCAACTGTGGAGCCTATTGGACGAAGACGCAAGTAGAGCCTGGCAAATGCAAAGCGCCACAGCGAATGCAATTGTAGAAAGAACGGCAGACCCACTGGCTTACTGGGCAACCCACAAAACCGTTTACCCAAACTTGTACAATGGAGCCAAACATTTCCTGTGTACCTCAGCCTCATCTGTGCCGTGTGAACAGGTTTTTTTTCTAAGGCTGGGGAGATAGTGAGTAAAAGAAGGAACTGCTTGAGTCCCAAAACTGTTGATAAATTATTTCTCAATAAAAACTCATAACCAGTTACATAAACACACCCTCTTTGCTGACCTCTTTACCAATAAACCCCAAGACATACTTTGCCAAAATCCATAACAATCCATATAATCTTTATTTGCACCAGCCCCATGTGAAAATGACATCAGTCTGTATTTGTAGAGCATCTCATGAATGGAGCAGCACCGTTTAAATGTTTCATAACACAGAATATAAGTGAAGAGTATATAGGGTTACAGACAAACATGGCAAATAAGAAACGTGCTCTTCAATAGTTATTGTCATTATTATTACTAGTCATATTATTTTTGTGTCCACTAGAACCCATACAATCATCTAGTGTAGTCAAAGAAGAATGTGTGCATGGCGAATCAAATCCAAAACAATCCATGAACCGACCACGTCTTGATTGCACTTCATATTATTGACCACTAGATGTCCTACTCGAGTACTGTGTGTCATTGAGGCCTCGAGTAATGAACCATGTTTTGAATGAAGTGTCGAAGCTTCAACAAAGCCTCGATCAGCCATCTCTGCCCGCAGCAGCTTCATTAAAACCAGTTAGAGATTTAAAAAATATATATAGTTTTATTAGTTTAAAACCGCTTCAGTCAGAGGTAAAACTACCGGATATGTTTCATAAAAGGAGTTTTATTTCACATTAAAACCGTTTAATCTGCAGATAACAGAAAAAAAGCACCTCAAAGGTTTTTACTGCTGTCAGTATATTATATTTTTATACATAATAATATATATAATTAATATCTTTAGTCTTAAATTTATCTTAAACAAAATTACCATAAAACTACCATGAAGAGACATCAGACTGGAAATATGAGACAGAAAATGATCCAAATAAAACCAAAGTTAGACACAAAATCAGTCAGAATGAAATGAAAGCATCACAGAGAGAAGAAATAGAATCAAATAAGACATGAAATGTTAAATATTGAGACAAAACAACACATCCTCAAAGTAAAATAGAATAAAATAAATGAAAATAAAATGAAGATATTTCCTGTTCATGTGAAATTCTGACATCTGCTGGATGAAAATCTTCATTTAAACTGAACCCAAACTGAATCCTTCAGGTTTATTTATTAAATGTTAAAGAGTTCAGAGAAAGTTTCACCCGATGAACAGAACACTGAGCTAGTTCTAAGATTCTACTGGGTTATATTAGGTTCTATTGGTTCTATTGGGTTCTATCAGGTTCTACTAGGTTTTACTAGGTTCTACTAGGTTTTATTAGGTTCTGTTGGGTTCTATTAGGTTCTATTGGTTCTGATAGTGAATCTCTCAGTTTCACATTAACACTAGTAATAAATATAATAAATAGAACAGAACACAGAGCTGGTTCTAAGGTTCTATTGAACAGAACCACAGTTCTGGAGATCTGAACTAATGAATGAACAGAATCACGTGATTATGCAAATAAGGCGAGTCCACAGGAAGTGTGACCCAAATATGGACAATAATGATGAGCTTCAGCAGAGATTAGAACCCTCCAGGAGAGGAGATTTACAAAACAGACCCCAACGTTTCATTTAGAACAGCTTCAATAAAGGATTTTAGAATGGAACAGAACCAACGTTTCATTTAGAACAGCTTCAATAAATTGTTATAGAAGAAATTAAAATCAGCTTCATTTAGTCATAAAAAGGCAAAAAAAAAAAACACATTAAATGCGACTTAAAATAAGACTAAAACTGAGGGAAAAATTAGTCTGGATTCATTCATCCATTCATCCATCGTCCATTCATTCATCCATCGTCCATTCATTCATTCACTCATTCATTCATTCATCCATTCATTTACTCATCCATTAATCCATCCATTCACTCACTCATCCATCCATCCATTCATTCATTCCCCTTTCACTCCAGTCATGTTCAGCCTCCAGGTCTCATTAATAAATGTTCATACGTTCACTAATGAATGAGTGAATCTGTAGCACTGAACTGTTATTTTTGGTCTGAATTCTGATAAACTGGATGTTAGAGCTGGAAAAGCTGGAGGTGTTCCTGTGCTGCAGCTCAGCGACCAGCAGGGGGCAGAGTTGGAGCTGCAACACCATGGATGAGCACTGACGCAGCTGATTAATGCAGCCGTTTTAATGCAGCCGGATTATTGCAGCCGGATTATTGCAGCCGGATTATTGCAGCCGGTTTAATGCAGCCAGTTTAATGCAGCCGTTTTAATGCAGCCGGATTATTGCAGCCGGATTATTGCAGCCGGATTATTGCGGCCGGTTTAATGCAGCCAGTTTAATGCAGCCGTTTTAATGCAGCCGGATTATTGCAGCAGGATTAGTGCAGCCAGATTAATGCAGCCGGATTAATGCAGCCGGATTAATGCAGCCGGTTTAATGCAGCCGGTTTAATGCAGCCGGTTTAATGCAGCCGGATTAATGCAGCCGGTTTAATGCAGCCGGTTTAATGCAGCCGGATTAATGCAGCCGGTTTAATGCAGAAATACTGTCGTTACTATGAGCTGGTGGAGTTTATGATCATTTGATATTTCAGCGGTTTTACACTGAGCTGTATATTAGTACTATGAGAAGCAGTACTTATACTGTGGATAATTAAAACACTAATAATTATGTGGTTTAATTGAAGTATTAATTGTAACACATGTTGTTCTGTAACAGCTGGATGTAGAATGAATAATAGAATAAATCCAGCAGGTTTAACTAATAAACTGACATTGGAGTGAAAATGTTCTATTGTTTTGTTCTTCAGGAGGATAAATGTTCTGTTATTGTATTATTTAGGTCCGTATTAGATGTTCTATTGTTCTGTTCTTCAGGTGTTTATTAGATGTTCTATTGTCCTGTTCTTCAGGTGTTTATTAGATGTTCTATTGTTCTGTTCTTCAGGTCTTTATTAGATGTTCTATTCTGCTCTTCAGGTCTTTATTAGATTTTCTATTGTTCTGTTCTTCTGGTCTGTATTAGATAAACCTTAGATGTCCTTCGACCTCGTGGTTCTGTTCAGCCTCAGTAACATAAGTTGTCGGTATTAAATATTTCAGATGTGACCTCTGCAGGACGGTCAGCTGATATTCGGGCTCTCGGCTCGGTTTAAATCCAGCACCGTCTCCCAGCTGCCGCTTCGCGTTACAGGGACACAATTGATTTTCTGCTGTAATCTCAAGGTCCTGATGACTTTCAGGACTCCCAGAATCAATTAGCCCTCGACTCTCTGAAGCTTCACGACTCAGTTCCACCTGAGCTGCTCTAACATCTGCACCTGAAGGTCTCATTGGTCAGAAATAAACAGCTCAGCTGTGATTGGATGATTAATCCTCGTCTTTGTTGTTGGATTAAAGCTCCTCCGAGGAACAAAACAATTTTCACTACAGCAGAACAAAATACTACCAGGATTTTAGTCTGTTCATAGAATGTTCTGCAAATGCTACATCTGTGTTTGATAAATGTAAAATAACATTAAACTAAACTAGCTAGCATTAGACTAAACTAGCTAACATTAGCCTAAACTAGCTAACATTACCCTAAACTAGCTAGTATGACCCTAAACTAGCTAGCATTAGACTCAACTAGCTAACATTAGCCTAAACTAGCTAACTAAATTAGCTAACATTAGTCTAACCTAGCTAACATTAGCCTAAACTAAATAGCATTAGCCTAAACTAGCTAACATTAGCTTAAAATAGTATAGCCCTAAACTAGCTAACATTAGACTCAACTAGCTAACATTAGCCTAAACTAGCTAACTAAACTAGCTAACATCAATCTAACCTAGCTAACATTAGCCTAAACTAACTAATATTAGCCTAAACTAGCTAACATTAGCTTAAAATAGTATAGCCCTAAACTAGCTAACATTAGCCTGAATTAGCTAAGATAACAGCCGCTATCATAGCCTGAACAGAGCAACATTAGATGCTATGTTAGCCTTAACTAGCTACCATTATTAGGTTTAGGGTTAGGCTGAGGACAGATAATACAAACCTCTTTTATTACTGCTGGTCTGTTCTATTCTGGAAACAGAACTAAACTTTAAGTTTCAGCTCCTGGTTCTAATAAAAGCTTCTTCTAAGTCTAAACAGATTATTTCTGATCCGGACTGGAGCTAATTTAGCTGCTATTCTGGGTAAATAGCAGCAGTTTATCTGGGTTGGTTCTCAAACATTCAGTTATTACACGGTGTTTATGTCCTATTAAAGTTAATTTATTTACCCCTTACTGCAGCTGGAATCTGTCAGAATCTATTTTCATTTAATAATGAACCTTCGTTTACGTGTTGAACGAGTAATTCTGTCTGGATTTACTGATTTGTGCTTTTTGTGTTGATTAAAAACAGTAAAAATGTGAAAATCTGCATTAACGTGCGGCTCAGATTGATGGATGTGCTGCTGTATTAATAACGAGGCCAGCATGTCCTGGTTATTGTGTGTTTGAACAGAACGAAGCCTTGGAGGGTTTCTGCCTCCAGATTCATGTCAGTCAGAAATATCTCCACTTCGCTCCACTTCCTCATATTCAGCTGGAATCTGTTGTTCCGAGAGCTCATCCAACATGTTTCATGTTTTCATAAGTGTTACTGGGTCGCTTCACTATTAATGTTCTTTCATTTTAGTGACTGTCTGACCAGGTTTCCCTCCAGAAACCCTCCATGAGAACCAGAAGTTCATCCACATCTACGTGAAAAACTAACATCTGGAGTCTCTGTGACCAGAATCAACATTAGTCATTAGTGAAAACTAATCTGCAACATGTTGATGAATGTGTATCACAGTCCTGGTGGTCCTGGACGTTAGCGGCATTAGCATTATTAGCATTATTGGCAGTGTTAGCAGCATTAGCACCATTAACATTATTAGCAGTGTTAGCAGCATTAGCAGTGTTAGCAGGATTATCAGCATAATTAGGAGCATTAGCATAATTAGCAGTATTAGCTGTGTTAGCAGTAGTAGCATGATTAGCAGCATTATCAACACCCGCATAATAAGCAGCATTAGCATCATTACAGCATTGGCAACATTAGTAGCCTAGACAAGGTATATATACAGTAATAATACCTAAACAGGTTTAGCTGTTGGTGTTGCTAGTCTAAAAAAATAAGTATAAGAGTTAGCTGCTATGTTAGCCTAAACAATAACATTAGCCTAAACAAGATAATGTCAGCTGCTATCTTAACCTAAAGAAATAAAATAAATTTTAATTAGTGTTAGCTGCTATGTTAGCCTGAAGAAAAGAAATAAACTTTAGTGTTAGCTGCTATGTTAGCCTAAGCAAATAACAGCAGCCAAAAAAACATAATGCTAGCACCTATGTTCGCCTAAGCCAATAACATTAGCCTAAATTAGGTAATGTTAGCTGCTATGTTAACCTAAACCAGGTAATGTTCGCTGCTACGTAAACCTAACAACAACAGTACTAGCATAAAGTGGGTCAGATCTCTGCTGTTAGCCTGAATGTTGCTCTTGTTTTTCAGTCTCTAGGGTTAGAATCAGTAGATGGATAGAAAAACTGCAGGTTGAGAGAATTAATTCCAGAACATGTGATGGTAAATAAATGTGAGGAAACTCTAAGTCTTAATAAAGTGTTTGTGCTGCAGCTACAGCATCAGGAGCTAAAGTTCTCTCTGACTCAGTATTTTTAGTTCCTTGAGGTTTCTCACCTCATCAGTATCAACTGAAGGTCACTGTGAGTAAAACCATTCAAACCCACTCAGACATTCTGCCAGATTTCCTCCGGTTTTATTTGCATCCTGGCAGAGGTGGAGGAAGTCTGGATGGAAGGTTGAAGGGACAGAAGGGCCCCGAGGGAACCAGCAGAGAACATCACGTCAACAACGGGGTTCTGAAAGACAAGGAGAAGGATGAAACATGAAGCTGAGCTCAGGAGAAGTTCAGTCCTTAAACTCTGCTGATTCTACGTCTCCATCCTGACGCTCTGGCTGGATTCTAAAGGGTTTCTCCGTCTTGTTAAATATGACCTTAGCTGGATTTAAATCAATAACTGCATCAGGAAAATCATAAAGAGCTGCTAAAATAATTCATCTCACCTAATTATTAGAGCTTTTAGCAGCTCTGCTAGATGGATGTACCATTTTTAGCCATTTTTAAACCTAGTTTTGGGGCAAAGTTACCAAAGTGTTCAGGTGATTTTCTCTAGATGCAGTTTTTATGTTCCAGTGAGCATAGAAAGGGTTAGCCTACTGATGCTAGTCATTAGCCTAGAGATGCTAGTTATTAGCCTAGAGATTATTATTATCATCCATTTATTTAAAAAGGGACCATGTACAATATTGAACATAAATGTTTCCATTTGATGTATTGCACCAGAGTTAGCTTTAAGCGAATTTCCATCTGCAGTCCTTTGGCAGGTCACAATAAAAACATTAAAACATTAAATGTTACAAAAAAGTACATGACACAGTGAAACAAAACATTATGTGCACACACACACACACACGCACACACACACACAGACACACACACACACACTTAAAAGCACACATGTACACACACACATACAAATGCCAATTAAAAGGACATTGCTGGACTAAAATACATGACAGTGAAACAAAACATTATGCACACACACACACACACACACACACACACACACACAAACACACACACACACTCTTAAAAGCACACATGTACACACAGTCACACACAAATACCAATTAAAAAGACATTAATGGTTGCAGATCATAGTCATTAGCCTAGAGATGCTAGTTATTAGGCTAGAGATGCCAGTCACAAGCCTAGAGATGCTAGTTATTATCCTAGAGATGCTAGTCATTAGCCTAGAGATGCTAGTCACAAGCCCAGAGATGCTAGTTATTAGTCTAGAGACGCTAGTTATTATCCTAGAGATGCTAGCTATTAGCCTAGAGATGCTAGTTATTATCCTAAAGATGCTAGTCATAAGCCTAGAGATGCTAGTCACAAGCCTAGAGATGCTAGTTATTAGTCTAGAGATGCTAGTTATTATCCTAGAGATGCTAGTTATTAGTCTAGAGATGCTACTAGTCTCGGTGGTGACTAACATTGATCATCCACATCTTCAACTTTAATGCCAAACTAATTTTTGTTTCCTTTCAGTCAGACTCCTGTAAAGACGTGTTTATTTTGAAGCCACATTGAGTTTATCTTTTAGCCGACATATCTGTTTCCCTGAATCAGTGACGCTTCAGATATAAAACCAGCAGATGATCCTTTAACTAGAAGGCCTCATGGTGCTAGAACTAGTACTAAAGTCTTCCTCTGAGGGTTCCTAACCTCGTTCAGCAGCAGAGCATCGTGGGAAAGAATGATGAGCTTTTAAAGAGGACAAGTTAATTTAAAGATGCTTCAGCAGGTGAAAGCTCCTCATTGATCCACATCAATCTGCTGCTGCAGCGCATCAATAAAGCTGCTGCTCGTCTCCACGGCGACAACACATGATGCGATGGTGATGACTGTCCGTGATGGATCGTATGTTCTCTGAAGGACGGAGGAACGCTCGGCCTGCAGAGGTCGCAGGAGGATGATTTATTAAAGGCATGGAGAGACATTCTCCTGTCAGCACCCGTGCGGGTCGGAGGTATAAATCTGGGATGAACGAGGTCAGAAGCTCTTCAGGTTTTAGTTTCACTTTCAGACCTCTGAGGAGAAGATCTCAGTCCTGCAAGTTGTTTCAGGAAACCCAGAGAAGACAGGCTGGAGATGAAACTTCCACCAAAATCTGAGCAAACACACCAGACATCAGACTACAGCTCAGGTTCTGGAGGCTCTGGAGGTCAATGACGTTCCACTGAGAACATCTACTCTGAACCCAAACATGGAGGCCAGAAAATGAAATGAAATCAAAGCTGAAAATGGAGACATCTCATCAAAATCACTTCATTCTACAAAAAATCACAAAAGCCATCAGCAGCAGATCCTCTAAAACCAGAACCTCCTCCTGGTTCTGGTTCTCCAGGACCGACTCAGCTGAGACCAAAACATCCAGAGAGTTACAGGTTGAACTGCAGCCAGTGTTTCCTCAGAGAGACTGAAATAAACACAACAGAAACAGAACAGAGGAGCAGGTAGTTGGAGATCCATCCAGCATGGAGGAACATCTACAGATGATGAGCAGAGTAGAGAGGAAACGTCTGGAAACACGGCGATAGACAAACAACTACAGCTGATGGTTAAACATCTTCTACAGCTGATGGTGGAACATCTACAGCTGATGTAGAGAATAAAAAGGTCTTGAGAGGAGAAGAAGTCTTCTTCCTCCATTAATCCTCCAGCTCAGGTGGTCAGGGCGGGATGGAGTCGGGTCTGGAGAACACCGGGTCAGAACGAGAACCACGGATAGATTCCACTAACAACATGTGAACCGAGTGGACGTCAGAGTCTGGAGGGTTTCTGGGTTTATTCTGTCTGAGCTGCTGACTGTCTTCATCTAATGGGGTGAAATCATGAAGACAACACAAAACCAACACAACCAATGAAACAACACAAAACCAACACAACCAATGGAACAACACAAAACCAACACAACCAATGAAACAACACAAAACCAACACAACCAATGGAACAACACAAAACCAACACAACCAATGAAACAACACAAAACCAACACAACCAATGGAACAACACAAAACCAACACAACCAGTGGAACAACACAATACCAACACAACCAAGGAAACAACACAAAACCAACACAACCAATGAAACAACACAAAACCAACACAACCAATGAAACAACACAAAACCAACACAACCAGTGGAACAACACAAAACCAACACAACCAGTGGAACAACACAAAACCAACACAACCAATGAAACAACACAAAACCAACACAACCAATGAAACAACACAAAACCAACACAACCAATGGAACAACACAAAATCAACACAACCACTGAAACAACACAAAACCAACACAACCAATGGAACAACACAAAACCAACACAACCAAGGAAACAACACAAAACCAACACAACCAATGAAACAACACAAAACCAACACAACCAATGGAACAACACAAAACCAACACAACCAATGAAACAACACAAAATCAACACAACCAATGGAACAACGCAAAACCAACACAACCAGTTGAACAACACAAAACAAACACAACCAATGGAACAACGCAAAACCAACACAACCAATGAAACAACACAAAACCAACACAACCAATGGAACAACACAAAACCAACACAACCAATGAAACAACACAAAACCAACACAACCAATGAAACAACACAAAACCAACACAACCAATGGAACAACACAAAACCAGCACAACCAATGAAACAACACAAAACCAACACAACCAGTGGGACAACACAAAACCAACACAACCAATGGAACAACACAAAACCAACACAACCAATGGAACAACACAAAACCAGCACAACCAATGAAACAACACAAAACCAACACAACCAGTGGAACAACACAAAACCAACACAACCAATGGAAGAACACAAAACCAACACAACCAGTGGAACAACACAAAACCAGCACAACCAATGAAACAACACAAAACCAACACAACCAGTGGAACAACACAAAACCAACACAACCAATGGAACAACACAAAACCAACACAACCAGTGGAACAACACAAAACCAACACAACCAATGAAACAACACAAAACCAAGAGAAATGTTTTTCTGATTTCCATCGTTCCATCTGAGTCATATCTCTGAGTTCTTTCTTCATGATGTTCTCGTTCCACAGAGCTGCAGGACTTTAAAATGATCCACAGTGAGTTAAAATGAGCAGAAACATCCTCTCTGCTAACTGTTAGATAGTTTTCATCTCTTCTGCTGTGAAGTGGGACAGACTGCTGGTGTCTGTGAAGCTCCAGTTTCCAGCTGATCATGGAAACATGGCATCAGGTCAGATGGTTCCACAGTAAAGAGGCTGTTTCTGGATGAAGCCTCCATAATAAATTCTAATCATCCAGCTTTAACCGGGTCTTAGCAGCACGACGCTCTTTTCTGCTCCTTGTGTTTTTCCAGCGTCCGGCTGCCAAACGCTCAGCCGGCTTCAGCTGGCAGCTCCACCCGGCTTCCATCCAACCCACCGAGCACCTGTTCACCTGAAAGCTTCCAGAGACTCCGCAACATGTCAGACACCACATTATTTACCAGACAGAAACATACTCCAACCACTGCAAAACCAGAGGAAAGATAATCTGATCAGTGGATCGTTTTTAATGAAACTCACTGAAACGTCTTCACCAGGTTCCACCAGGTTCCTCCAGGAACACCTGAACTCTGAGGTTTCCTACTTCCACTGATCCCATCCTCAGGTAGAAACCTCATCTGAACCAGCAGATCAGAATCACCTCTACTAAAACCAGGAAACAGGAAGTTGCTCACTAAATCTGGAGAATTCTGATGAATTCAGGACGTTTGATTTTCTGGTTGTTTTTATTTCAACTGTTTCCTTCATATAAAAGCAGCTGAATGAATCTATTCAACAGTTTCAGTATTTTCACTGCATTTAGCATTTAAAGTCCAGCTTCAACAGACACATGCTGAATAGAATCAATATTACTGATCAGAATCCCACCAGGACTGTTTAAAGCATCAGAAACCATCTGAAAACGTTTCCAAACCTACAAATCTGTTCATCTGCAGCTCATCAGGAGCTCCACTCTCATCATCACATCCACTGGTTCCATGTTCACCTGAAGTTCTGACTCTGTAGAAAAAGATCTTTGTTCTACTGGAACATCTGGACGTTTTTATTCAGCCCACAGAACTCTGAAGCTGTCAGAGAATTTATCTGATTCCATAATATCCCTAAGAACCTTCTCTATCTTCATCTTTATTCAACCCTATTTACTCCAAACCTCGACCTGATGCTTCAGGACCTTTTATTTTAAACCTGCAGCTCAACAGGAAGTTCTACTGTGACAGTAAACTGAGAAACACTGAACTTAATGGCTCTTTGTCTGAAGAACGTCTGAGTGTGTTTCAGGAAGTAGATATTTTCTGGGTTCAGTGGACCATCAGAAGCTAATCAGCCTCAGTGGACCAGCAGCAGGTTCTGTCACTCCTCATCTGAGGGCTCCAGAGTGATCAGATCCAGATGTGTCGGTTCCTCCACAGTTAGACTTTAGTTCTCAACCTCACAGAGCTGACATTCACTTTCAGAGCTGCTTTAACTGCGAGGATTCATCTGCTCCAGATAGAACCTCCTGGAATTAAACATCTCTACTGGGAACCAAACCAGATCAGTGAGACACTAAAGAAGAACCAGGAGAACCTGAGGAACCCAAGGAACCAGATGAACCAGATAAACCAGAGGGTCGGTTCCTGAATGAGGTTCTTGTTTCTTTTGGCTACAGGTCCATCCAGACTGTACATTAGGGCTGCCACAAACGACGCGTCGACGAATCGCCTGAGCACGATACGTCATCAAAAGCGGAAGTGAGCGCGCAATGCAACAGATCACCGTCTGAGTGGAGCGCGGAACACGCATGGACATCCACGCTGTATCGTGCATATATAGTATATGCATATATTATATATGCACAATACAGCGCGGATGTCCATGCGTGTTCCGCGCTCCACTCGGACGGTGATTTCTGTTACATTGCGCGCTCACTTCCGCTTTTGATGACGTATCGTGCTCAGGCGATTCGTCGACGCATCGTTTGTGGCAGCCCTACTGTACATGAAGTCATTTCTTGTTAAAAACATCAAAATTCTGTTTTTCTTTTCTGGTTTCTTTCCTCTGACAGTAAACTGAACATTTTTGGACCAAACCAGACATTTGAGGAAACTCGGATCCACATTTTAAACATTTTCTGACCTTTCAGAGACAAACAGCTGGTTGATTTATCCAGAAATGAAAGGGCAGTGGAGATAACAGAAATGTTCTCCAGATCTAAGTGGTTTCAAACAACCAGACGGAGACTCTGAGATCAACGTTGAAACTAACAGGTCAGATGAACTTTTCTGTTACGTTTCTGTCCAGACAACCAAAGACATCAACCAAAGATGAGCTGCTCAGAAACCTTCAACTGAAATGAACCACTGTCTCACATTTAGTACCTGAGCAGGTAAAAGCTGCATCATGCAGAACAGTCGACTATCTAGAACGCCGTACACACCTGTTCCTGTATTACTGATGCTGATGGTTGGAGGATCTATAAACTAGTTGATCATTGACTCATTTGTCTGATTATCTTCCTGTACAAACACAGCAGATGTTCTCCTGAACACTACAGTCATTAACAGATCCTCATTGATGTCCGGCTTCAGGTTTGTTTTGCAAATTCCTTCATAACATCCCATAAATTGGGACCGTTCCTTATCAGGCTTCGGTTGGGAACAAAGACTTCTTTATTGGCAGATGAAGGTGGAAATAAAACTCAGTGGGAGCTTCACTCAGAGAAACTCCTGAGCAAACGACTGAAGACCTGCTGAGGAAACTTCCTGCTGCTCGTACTTCCGATCGCTTCCTTTAAATCCTGCTAAAACTTTATCATCTGGACAGAAAACAAACTCTATCATTACCCTCCATTCAAACTCCCACTAAAGATCTTCAGAGGCTGAAGAACCAGAAACCTGAAGGAACATCCAGCTCTGTTCCATCCTGCTGTGATTTAATCTGACTTTAACCTTTCTGTTCAGAGAAACGACAACAAAATAACTTTTAAAAATGTAAACTTGGAGAGTTTTCAGACAGTCAGAGCTGGTGGAGACCAAAGGAGGAGCTCAAAGAGAAATCATGGAGATATCTTCATCTCATGGACACAAACACGACTGAATGAAGGACAGAAGCAACGATCTGATGACTGCTTCTGACATTTACATGGTGATGATGTTTAAAAAACAACTTTATAAAAGTGATTGTGGTTCATTTCCAGCTGCTGCAGTTTATGAATGTTTCCTCTGTTAAAAACTCAGAAATCATTTCTCCGCCTGCATCTACAGAGACCCGATTCATCCGCCACATTTTTAACATTCACTTCAAGTCAGTTTTTATGATTTTGGACAAACTCTGAATCATTTTACAGTTTTATCTGATTTTGCTAATTTCTGAGACCTTTTATTGTCATTTTAGACAGAAAGATTTTATTCAAAGAAAACCACTGATGTCCAACAACACAGATATTAAACAGAATACATTTAATTCAACTGATTCTAAGCTGTAGAAACGTATTTTAATGCAGCGTCTGCAGCTTTACTGCTGCTGAACCAACTCTGACTGCACTGCAGCTGCAATGCTGCAACGCTGCAAACACAACACAGAGGTCATGTGTGTTCATCAATGTAGTATGTTAATATGGTCATGTATGTAACATGTTTATATGGTCATGTATGAAGTGTGTTTGTATGTTCATGTATGAAGCGTGTTTATATGTTTGTGTGTAGCGTGTTCATATGTTCATGTATGTAGTGTGTTTATATGTTCATGTATGTAGCGTGTTCATATAGTCATGTATGTAGTGTGTTCATATGTTCATGTGTGTAGCATGTTTATATGTTCATGTATGTAGTGTGTTCATATGTTCATGTGTGTAATGTGTTTATATGTTCATGTATGCAGTGTATTCATATGGTCATGTATGTAGTGTGTTCATATGTTCATGTGTGTAGCATGTTTATATGTTCATGTATGTAGCGTGTTTATATGTTCATGTATGTAGCGTGTGCTGCAGTGGGCGTTGAGTCTCTCCCTGTCAGTCTAAAAGCCCATAAATCCCGTTGGAAACACCTCGATCTGAAGCCTTCCAGCTGCAGATCAATAAGACAGGAATCAGATCAAAGCTGCTGATATTCAGACTGTTAATTATCAGCTCTGATTCAGGAAGACGCTTCTGGTTTGTTCCTGTTATTTTAAAGTTAAAACACTAATTAAAGAAGTAAATGTTAATAATTAATGGAGGGGAACAGAAACAACAGTTTCCTCTAATAATGAATCTGTTCAGCGCTAAGAGGACTGGAGTTTACTAAATAATCACACCTCATGTTTCCCACCAGAGAATGCGAAATAAAGAATTATTGGCGTTTTCGGCTGAATTGCAGGCAGTGTTTCCACGACAACAGAGAACTGGCGGTGTTTCTGCTGCATCATGTGAGCTCTCATTGTTTCCTGGAGCTGGAATGTTGGAGATCTAAAGTTAGGACTGATTCATGCTGCACCTGCCGGCCTCCGTCAGCTGGAAGCTCTGACCAGGACCACCAGATCTCTGCTTCATCTCCGCTAAACTTTATTCACTGGAATAAATCTGAAGCTGGGAGGAGCTGCAGGATTCATGTGTTCACTTCCTGCAGGTTCTTCATTCATTCATCCACTGCACAGGAGACATTCAGACTCAAACACACAGAAACTCCTCAAGTTCTCCAGTTTAATCTCCATAATTAATCATTCTGTCAGATGAAAATGATTTACATCTATCTATCTATCTATCTATCTATCTATCTATCTATCTATCTATCTATCTATCTATCTATCTATCTATCTATCTATCTATCTATCTATCTATCTATCTATCTAGAGTCTGTCTATCTATCTATCTATCTATCTATCTATCTATCTATCTATCTAGAGTCTGTCTATCTATCTATCTATAGTCTGTCTATCTATCTATCTATCTATCTATCTATCTATCTATCTATCTATCTATAGTCTGTCTATCTATCTATCTATCTATCTATCTATCTATAGTCTGTCTATCTATCTATCTATCTATCTATCTATCTATCTATCTATCTATAGTCTGTCTATCTATCTATCTATCTATCGTCTGTCTATCTATCTATCTATCTATCTATCTATCTATCTATCTATCTATCTATCTATCTATCTATCTAGACCAAAACTGAGCTACAGGAAACACTTTAATTCAGTTCATTGTATCAGAACATCAATGATCAGGCTCCGGAACCGACAGAACCAACAGAACCACAGAGAACCAACAGAACCACAGAAAACCAACACAACCAACAGAACCAACAGAACCACAGAGAACCAACACAACCATAGAGAACCAACAGAACCGCAGAGAAACAGCGGAACCACAGAGAACCAACAGAACTGCAGAGAAACAACGGAACCAACAGAACCACAGAGAACCAACAGAACCACAGAGAAACAACAGAACCAACAGAACCACAGAGAACCAACAGAACCACAAAGATACAATGGAACCAACAGAACCACAGAGAACTAACAGAACCACAGACAAACAATGGAACCAACAGAACCACAGAGAACCAACAGAACCACAGAGAAACAACGGAACCAACAGAACCAACATAACCACAGAGAACCAACAGAACCACAGAGAAACAACGGAACCAACAGAACCAACAGAACCACAGAGAACCAACAGAACCACAGACAAACAACGGAACCAACAGAACCACAGAGAACCAACAGAACCACAGAGAAACAACGGAACCAACAGAACCAACATAACCACAGAGAACCAACAGAACCACAGACAAACAACGGAACCAACAGAACCAAGAGAGAACCACAGAGAACTAACAGGACCACAGAGAACCAACAATCCATCAGAACGTTTTAGGATAATCTGATTATAGATTGATTATAGACTGATTATAGACTGATAATAGACTTATTATAGATTGATTATAGACTGATTATAGACTGATTATAGGCTGATTGTAGATGGATTACAGACTGATTATAGATTGATTATAGACTAATTATAGACTGATTATAGGCTGATTATTATTGATTATAGGCTGATTATAGATTGATTATAGACTGATTATAGATTGATTGTAGACCGATTATAAATTGATTATAGACTGATTATAGATTGATGTCTGTGTTGCAGATTCTGTCTGTCTTTAAACTTGATGACATAGTTCCTTAGTTCCATAGTTCAGACTCACCTGTCCCGTTCTGTTCCATCCCGTTCCGTTCCGTCCCGTTCTGTTCCGTTCCATTCCATCCCGTTCTGTTCCATCCCATTCCATTTCGTTCTGTTCCGTCCCTTTCTGTCCCGTCCTGTCCTGTTCCGTCCAGTTCCATCAGGTATCTCAGGTGAAGCTTCCTGCAGGTCAGCTCCGAGATGAGATCAGGTCTGTGGAGGGAAACGAAACATGACTGTGGAGTTCTCCAGGTGATCAACTGTTTGTCAAATATTTAATTAGTTGCCACATTTTTGGTAACTGATTGAAGTTGTTTTATTAAAAGGTATAAATTCTCTCTGACATTTTAGAGACAAACATCTGATTGAAATAAACCCGTCTTGGTGCATTATGATGTAAATATCTTCATGTTTCTGCTGCATTATGAGGTCAGCGGTAGTGGTTTCCTCGTCTCGGCAGGTTTCCTGGAACCGAGTCGGTCCTGAATCAGCATCTTCCACCACACGCTTCATTGAGCTGCTGCTGAGCTCCGTCTGCCCTCAAACGCCTCACAACTAAAAACACAAGTACTGCAGTACCTGAGGATTCACCTGGATCACCTGAGACTCCTTCAGCATCACACACTGCTTCCTGTCTGACCTGAAGTCTGACTGACATCTGCAGAGAAAAGATCCAGAACCGTTCTGCAGTACTACAGTGTATTCTGGAAATTGTTCTCCCAGTTATTCCAGGTCTAACAGTGAGTTGTTCTCTGATGCAGCATTCCCTGAATGTTCCCTGAACATTCGCTGAATGTTCCGTGAACGTTGTCTGAACATTACCTGAACGTTATCTGAATGTTATCTGAACATTCCCTGAACGTTACCTGAACGTTATGATGAAGCAGCTTCATGACTTGTTACAAAACATGTTATAAATCCTGGATGACGTGAGGCTTCATGAAAAATAACTGTCATTTATTTTACACAGACGTCAAACTGATCCAGTGGAACCGTTCCCCAGCGGAACCATTCACCAGCGGGAGCGTTCACCAGGAACCGTTCACCAGCGGAACCATTCACCAGCGGAAGCGTTCACCAGGAACCGTTCATCAGCGGAACCATTCACCAGCGGAAGCGTTCACCAGGAATCGTTCACCAGCGGAAGCGTTCCCCGACGGAACCGTTCACCAGGAAGCGTTCACCAGCGGAAGCTTTCACCAGGAACCGTTCCTCAGCGGAAGCGTTCCCCAGCGGAAGCGTTCACCAGCGGAACTGTTCCCCAGTGGAAGCGTTCACCAGCGGAACTGTTCACCAGCGGAACCATTCACCAGGAACCGTTCACCAGCGGAAGCGTTCACCAGCGGAACCGTTCCCTAGCGGAACCGTTCCCCAGCGGAAGCGTTCACCAGCGGAACCGTTCATCAGCGGAACCATTCACCAGGAACCGTTCCCCAGTGGAACCATTCACCAGGAAGCGTTCCCCAGCGGAAGCGTTCCCCAGGGGAACCGTTCACCAGCGGAACCATTCCCCAGCGGAAGTGTTCATCAGCGGAACCATTCCCCAGGAAGCGTTCACCAGCGGAAGCGTTCCCCAGCGGAACCGTTCACCAGTGGAAGCGTTCACCAGGAACCGTTCACCAGCGGAAGCGTTCACCAGCGGAAGCGTTCCCGAGAGTAGGCGTTTCCCAGCGGAAGCGTTCCCCAGCGGAACCATTCACCAGCGGAAGTGTTCACCAGGAACCGTTCCCCAGCGGAACCATTCACCAGCGGGAGCGTTCACCAGGAACCGTTCACCAGCGGAACCATTCACCAGCGGGAGCGTTCACCAGGAACCGTTCATCAGCGGAACCATTCACCAGCGGAAGCGTTCACCAGGAACCGTTCACCAGCGGAACCGTTCACCAGCAGAAGCGTTCACCAGGAACCGTTTACCAGCGAAAGCGTTCCCGAGAGTAAGCTTTCCCCAGCGGAAGAGTTCCCCAGCGGAACCGTTCACCAGCGGAAGCGTTCACCAGGAACTGTTCACTAGCGGAACCGTTCACCAGCGGAAGCGTTCCCCAGCGGAACCATTCACCAGCGGAAGCGTTCACCAGGAACCGTTCACCAGCGGAACCGTTCACCAGTGGAAGCGTTCACCAGGAACCGTTCACCAGCGGAAGCGTTCCCCAGCGGAAGCGTTCACCAGCAGAACCGTTCCCCAGTGGAACCACTCACCACTTTCCATCCTGGTTCTGCCTGAAGCAGCTGAGTTCTGCAGAACCCTGATGAAACTGCATCTAAATATAAATATTAAATAAATATAATGTCATCTTTGTAGCATTCTGCTGCTGAACGTGTGAATAAATGATGTAAAACGTTTATTTTCTTCTCTGCTGGTTGACCAGTTTGCTGTTTTTGATGTTTTTTTCTACAAACCGTTTCAGACTCTGGGATCAGCAGCTGCATTCAAACACAACTTTTATACTTCTGGGTCTGAAGGTCTGAAGGAGAACACTGATGGAGAAATGAGTTGAAGAACAAAGGCTCAAACATGACGAAAGTGAATCTGATTAAGATCTCAGCTGCTGAATGTTCTCCAGATGTTTGGATCCTTCACCGTATCTCTGCTTCATCATTCTTCCTGCTGTCTCCTAACAGCCCCCTTCAGAGGAACATTTTATTAAGGAAGTCTAAATATTAACTGCAGAACCAAACCCAGTCAGACCGGACGAGCATCAGCTGAGGGTCATAAATCCGTTCTGAAGATAGAGGAACCGGTGAAGGTCAAAGTGTTCCGCTGATAATTCATTCTGGAACTCTACATTAAACTTCACTGTTTTTCACTCAACTAATCCAGGGACCAGCTTCAGATCATCAGAACCTCAGAGAACATTCAGACGTTCTTCATGTCAGACTCTGGAGTGATCCAGAACCCAGCAGAGTTCCTGTTTGCTGACATCCTTTAGAACGTCATGAAGAAGGTCTGATGGTGGGAAGAGAACCCACAAAGTTCTGAAGATATTTAAAGACGCAGCAGAGTTCAGCCGAGGAACGCTTCATGTTCTCAGAGGAACATCTCATGTTCTCAGAAGAACACTTCGTGTTCTCAGAGGAACATCTCATGTTCTGAGAAGAACAGCTCATGTTCTCAGAAGAACAGCTCATGTTCTCTTAGATCCTCATTAAATCATTGAAACTAAACGGAACATTCTGCTGTTCTGATTTGAAGCTAAATAGTTTCTGCACATTTAACCTTCAGCTGGGTTCTATGAAGGTTCCCACCAGGTTAGTTCAGCATTCTGTCCAGGACCAGAAACTGTTGGTGTCACGGGGTCAGAATGTTCTGCAGCTCTGAAACCCAAAACACTCCGGTTCTTTAAACAGAACCCTATAATTCTGTAACTGAATGAAGCTGCAGCAGATGTTCTCCTGGAGTTCCACCTGTTCCCCATAAACACAGGTTCTGCAGCTGAATGTTTGTAGAAATGAACCTGTTCTAAAGGTTAAACAGACTGGATCTGGTTCTGGCAGATGATCTGCCGTCCAGCAGGAACCTGGACGGAAAGAAAGACGATGAGCTGCCAGAGAACCACAGAGACCCACAGAGACCCACAGAGAACCCAGAGAACCCACAGAGAACCACAGAGACCCACAGAGACCCACAGAGAACCCAGAGAACCCACAGAGAACCACAGAGAACCCACAGAGAACCCCAGAGAACTCAGAGAACCACAGAGAACTCAGAGAACCACAGAGAACCCAGAGAACCCACAGAGAACCACAGAGACCCACAGAGACCCACAGAGAACCCAGAGAACCCACAGAGAACCACAGAGACCCACAGAGACCCACAGAGAACCCAGAGAACCCACAGAGAACCACAGAGAACCCACAGAGAACCCCAGAGAACTCAGAGAACCACAGAGAACTCAGAGAACCACAGAGAACTCAGAGAACCACAGAGAACCCAGAGAACCCACAGAGAACCACAGAGACCCACAGAGAACCCCAGAGACCCACAGAGAACCCCAGAGACCCACAGAGAACCCCAGAGACCCACAGAGAACCACAGAGACCCACAGAGAACCACAGAGAACTCAGAGAACCACAGAGAACCCAGAGAACCCACAGAGAACCACAGAGAACCCCAGAGACCCACAGAGAACTCAGAGAACCCACAGAGAACCACAGAGACCCACAGAGAACCCCAGAGAACTCAGAGAACCACAGAGAACTCAGAGAACCACAGAGAACTCACAGAGAACTCACAGAGAACCACAGAGAACCAAAGAGAACCACAGAGAACCACAGAGCACCAAAGAGAACCCACAGAGACTCAGGAAACAGGGAACTGTCAGACTGCAGATTTACTCCGAGTCAGAGTCAGAGAGGAACCAGAACCAGAACCAGCAGATATTCTGCAGATTAAAGACCAACGACTGGAACGGTGAGAGAACATCTGCAGGAGTCAGAGAGGAAATCCTTTATTATTATTATTTATTCTCACATCTTTTCAACCAACGGCTGAAAGTTCACCTGCTGTGATGTCATAAGTGACATCACCAGCATGAAGCCATTTTAAAGCTGCTGTTAAAGAACAATAATAATAATAATAATAATAATAATAATCAGAAATATTTCATAATAAATCTGTTTTCATCATGTTCAGCTTTTATTTCGTTATTAAATCAGCTTCAAACTTTTAGAAAGTTTCAACTAAAGTGTGAAGAAATAAGAAAAATCAGCTGTTTGTGTTGTTGATATATCTGTTACTGTGTCCGCAGTGTATGATGTCTATAGTGTTTATTAGTGTGTGTGTTAGTGTGTATTTTGTGTGTTAGTGTGTGTATTGTGTATTATTGTGTGTGTTAGTATGTGTATTGTGTGTGTATTGTGTATTAGTGTGTGTTAATGTGTGTGTATTGTCTATTAGTGTGTGTTAGTGTGTGTATTGTGTATTAGTGTGTATTGTGTGTCTGGGTTCGTGGGAACTCTCCTGCTTCTATTCTCGGACATCACGTCAGCTCTCCGCTCTCCAGCTTTTTTCTTCTTGGTCTGTTTCTGGACTTGTTGCTTTAGTTTCCCTCAGCGCTGCGTGGACTCACCTCCTCGTGGATTCAGCTCCTCGTGGATTCAGCTCCGTGTTTCTGCTCCACGGACACACACACGACGCGTGTCCGTGAACCTGTGGCTCGTCGGAGCTCCGGAGAAAAAGCGGCTTCGTGGATGTTCCGAGCCTTCAACACCACGGATCCGTCAACAGCTGTTGGTGTGTCACGCGTGTGCGTGCGTGTGTTTGTGTCCCTCAGTGAGACGGCGTGCACACGCCTCCGCGGGGGGCGGGGGGAGCTGTTTAAAATGCAGCTGATGTGAGCGCGGAGCCAGACGGAGGTGAGCGGAGCGGCAGCAATGTCCGCCGAACCGGGCAGTCCGCTGCCGTGACACCGAGCCACGGACCAAACACTCACAGAACCATGACCGTGGTGCCCGCAGAGAACCTGGATGAGACGGTGGCTCTGGCCGCGCTGTCCGCCCAGGACGTGTTGGACCCGGAGCGGAACCAGAACCAGGACTGCTGTGAGCGGGTCGTCATCAATATCTCGGGGCTGCGCTTCGAGACGCAGCTCAAGACGCTGGCTCAGTTTCCCGCCACGCTGCTCGGAGACCCGCGCAAAAGGATGCGCTTCTTCGATCCGCTCCGGAACGAGTACTTCTTTGACCGGAACCGGCCCAGCTTCGACGCCATCCTCTACTACTACCAGTCCGGCGGGCGGCTCCGGAGACCCGTGAACGTGCCGGTGGACATCTTCATGGAGGAGATCAAGTTCTACGAGCTGGGTGAGGAGGTGATCGAGAATTTCAAGGAGGACGAAGGTTTCATCAAGGAGGAGGAGCGGCCGCTTCCGGACAGCGAGTTCCAAAGGCAGGTCTGGCTCCTGTTCGAGTACCCGGAGAGTTCTGGTCCGGCCCGGGGCATCGCCATCGTGTCGGTGCTGGTCATCCTCATCTCCATCGTGATCTTCTGCCTGGAGACGCTGCCGGAGTTCCGAGAAGAGGCGAGAACCTTTGACGACCACCTGTTGGTGAACGGAACCTCTCGAGCCAAGAAGCCCAACCCGTTCACCGACCCGTTCTTCATCGTGGAGACGCTCTGCATCATCTGGTTCTCCTTCGAGCTGCTGGTCCGGTTCCTGGCCTGCCCCAGCAAACCCGCCTTCTTCAAGAACATCATGAACACCATCGACATCGTGGCCATCATGCCGTACTTCATCACTCTGGGTCTGGAGCTGGCCGAGCATCAGGGCAACGGCCAGCAGGCCATGAGTCTGGCCATCCTGAGGGTCATCCGCCTGGTCCGGGTCTTCCGGATCTTCAAACTGTCCCGCCACTCCAAGGGTCTCCAGATCCTCGGTAAGACGCTGCAGGCCAGCATGAGGGAGCTGGGGCTGCTCATCTTCTTCCTCTTCATCGGAGTCATCCTCTTCTCCAGCGCCGTCTACTTCGCTGAGACCGACGACCCAGAGTCCAGCTTCTCCAGCATCCCGGACGCCTTCTGGTGGGCCGTGGTCTCCATGACGACAGTGGGCTACGGGGACATGTGTCCAGTCACCATCGGAGGGAAGATCGTGGGTTCGCTGTGCGCCATCGCCGGCGTGTTGACCATCGCGCTGCCGGTTCCGGTCATCGTGTCCAACTTCAACTACTTCTACCACCGGGAGACGGAACACGAGGAGCAGCTGCAGTACACCCACGTGACCTGCGGCCAGCAGCAGTTCCCCGAGTTTAGGAAGAGTGACAGCAAACCGTCTCTGTCCAAGGACGACTTCCTGTCCAAAGACGACTTCCTGTCCAAGGACGACTTCCGGGACAGCGAGGACGTTGACTCCATCAAATACACCAACTGCAGCCCACACAAAGGAACGTACACTGACGTGTGAGGAACCTCAGACTGAAGAGCTCGTCTTTGTTCTTCACCAGAACCACCGGATTCCGTTCAAACTGTCTTCCATTACGTCATGAGTCCAGATGACTGTAGCACTTTATGATCGTATCGTTTCTTAGTAAGTCTCATGATGCAGGTTAAAGTTTACATGTGCTTTGTATCCGAGTGCAGCAACAGAACCATCAGAACCACCAGAACCAGAGCCATCAGAACCAGAAGGACCAGAACCACCAGGACCACCTGCTGCATATTAACCGGTTTATTTTGGTCTCTAGCAGCGCTCAGCCTGACAGACGGCGTTCAGGGCAGCAGTTATTTTAACTCTGTCTGAATCATGATGGAATCAGCTGCAGCCTTCTCCTGACCTGCAGCGCCACCGTATGGACGCAGAGCGGTGCTGCATGCTGGATGCAGTTTCTATAGCAACCTTCCAGACTTTTCTGTCTCGTCTCCACAGGGATGGAGGTGGAGAATGAACCACCATGTTGTGGAGCCTCCATGTTGTTGGATTTTAGGAGCTCAGAAATGAAGCAGATCCTCAGAAACATTTGATCTTATTTTAGGATCACAGTTTCCTCAAATCACCGTTTAAATGACGTTTTAAGACCAAAAAAACCCATGAAAATATGCCCCACCAATCTGAAAGGAAGTTATACTATACTACTATATTTCGAAACAAGACAAAAAAATTTAATTTGATTAGAAACAGACATGAGGTACGGAAGCCCCAAAGGGCCAAAATATCAGCTGTTAGAATGTCTAATTTGGTTTAACTTCATTTTGAAAACCATCTGAGTTTACATGATTTATACACATAATTTCTGACATTTCAAAGTTTATTTGTTGTTTCCTCCTTTCTTTTTTAAATGAATTGACTTTTTAATATGGACCCAACAGTCCGGTCCAGAAAAACTAAATGAAAATTCAAGTTAAGGTGAATTTAAATCTGCTGATGAATGAAGCTCCAATCTTAACTTTCATGCAGCAAAAACCAAGAAACTCTGGAGGGAATTTAAATAAACCAAAATAATTTATTACAGAATTTTAACCACTTAAACTCACTGTTTTTTTTTCAAGAATAAGGGATTTAGACATTATATATTATAATAATATTCTATTATTAGAATATATAATAAACATTTTACATCCAGCACTATTTAAATGTTCATTCCTGAGTTGTGTTTAAAAAAAAGAGAAAAGTCTGGCATCTTTTTCCTTCCATAGTGGTGAAATAAGATGAAATCTGAGGTTTTTCTTTTAATTAATCGGTTCAAGTCCACGATGGAGCTGCAGGAGCTGAAGGACTCTTCATGGTGGACTCAGCTGGACTCAGCTGGACTCAGGGACACCTGCTGGACGTACGGTGGATTTAACTGATGGAATTAAATGGACGTGTTGCTGTGAAGGCTGAACTGGGCGTCCTGTTGGTGGATTATTTTCTGACCGATGGATGTTTAGAAGCTGACGGACTTCAGGTTCTGGTCCAGACTGAGGTGAGTTTGTAGAAGCTTCAGTGTGTTTGAGACGTTCTAACTCATCAGAAAAGGATTCGTTCTGCTGTCAAACAGGTGACTAATGTTTGAATGAAACGGCTGCAGTCATTAGAACCACTTTAATCACTGAAACTAAACTTAAAGATTCTTCATTAAACTTCATTATTTCTTTTTGATATTAGAGTAAAAAGTCAAACCTCTAATATATGATTGAAAACAAATGCACGACATCAAAATAATAAACTAGACACAAAGATCACCATAAAGACAAACAACAAGAACAAGGTCAATCTATAACTGAGGGACTTTTGAAGTATTTTAGTATATTAAAATTTAAAAAAAAAAAATGTTTTAATGTCCATTTTGATCATGTCTTTACAAATTCCATAATTATTTATTATGGAAACAATCACATTAATAAAAATGATTGGATATCACTAAAATGTCAACTATGATCCAAAAAGTCCCACAATCATACATCGACCCATCCAGAATGACTTGGAAATGATCAATAATTACAGAAAATTAGTCCAGAATGACATAAAATTTGTCCTAAATGACTTGAAAATTATCCCAAAGACACAAAAATGATCCAAAATGACGAGAAATGATCCAAGCTGACATAAAACTTGTTGAAAATGACAATGAAATTGTCCAAAATTACTCAAAATTTGTCTGGGTCAATCTATAACTGAGGGATTTTTGAAGTCCATGGGATATATCTGCATACATTTTTACTAAAAGTAAAAAAAATAGTGTTTTTTCATGTTCATTATGATCATGCCTTTATAAATTCCATAATTATTTATTATGGAAACAATCACTTATTAATAAAAAATGACTCGATGTCATTAAAATATCAACTAAGTAACCGTCTGAATTTAATACCAACCACCTTCTAATGAGCTAAACAATAATAAAATGAGCTGATTCAGAAATAGTTTGGATTGTGTTCTTTTCATTAAGTTGAGATAATCATCACAGATATTTCTTTTTTGGCAATATATCACATTTTATATGGAAAATAACAAATTAAATCCCTTTCCACTAAGTTCTCCATTACAAAACCACCTCTCAAGGAAGTGTGTTAATTCCAGATCACATGACCTGCTCCACATGATGTCATTTCCTCCTGAACAAAAGACTGGCCAGACTCCAAGGCTTTCTGAGTTATTTAATATAAAGTAGTCAACAGGTTTACTACAATATCTGTAGAAAGAACTTTACATTTCTGTTTTACTCAGTTGCATCTATAATATTTGGAAGAATCTTTCTCTAAATGCCGTGTGGTGTTTGGTTAGTGGCGGCCAAAACAGCAAAAATGTCCACTATGATACAAAAAGTCCTGCACTCGTATATTGACCCAACAAGTAAAAAAATAAAAATCTAAATGACTAAAAAACTTACTGCAACCAAACACAGCATCCACAAAGACACACAAAATGACTTCAGATAGAACACAAAGGGATTTTGCACACGTCTACAAAGAACCAAAAGAAAGACAGTGATTGGAAAATGACAAACGAATACAAAAAGCCACAACTATGACACACTGAAGACACACACATACACATACTTTAAAATACTGCAAACATTTTCAAAACAACTGGAAAGTTACACAAAACTACCACAACTTGAAAAACTCACAAAAGATAGAGAACACAAACACACAAAGTGACTTTAACATCACTAAAAAATGCCTTTAACCCTCCTGTTTTCTTCATTAACGGGTCTGAAAAAAATCCAAAATTCAGCAAAAAAATCCCCAAATTTATAAAAATTTGCAAAATCTTCAGGAAGAAAATTCCAATAATTCCTTAAAAGTTTCCCTTAAAAGTTGTATTTAAAAAAAAATCCCCAAATTTGGCAAGAAATTAAAATTTAAAAAATAAAAATTGTAAATATTTTCCAAAAAATGAATAAAAATCTTCAAAAAAAATCCTAAAAATAACTAAAGTGATTCCATATATATCAGTAAAAGTTCTAATATTTTCTTTAAGAACATTCAGAAAAACATCAAACAAAATTCAGCAAAATTCACTGGATTTTGGTATATTTTTTTCTGAGTCTTCTTAAAGAAACATTTTTTTAACATCTCTTTTTACCCACCAAAAAATGTTCAAAGATTTCCCAAAAATGTTGAAAATGTGGAAGTTTTCGCTGTGAAAATATTTTTTCCCCACATTTTCAAACTTTAAAATGAGTCAATTTGAACCGCAGGACGACTGAGGGATAAACAGATTCAGACTAAATAAAGGAACCTGATGCAAAACAACTGTTTTCAAAAAGACAAACTAGATCAGCGTGTTTGTTCAGAACGTTTATCTGACTGAGAGGATGATTTCAGTCCGTCTCTCAGTAAACCTGTGATGAACCTCCTGCTTTGATGGATGGATGTTGGTCTGTTAGGATCTGAAAGGTACAGTACCGCTATGGACCAGCAGGAGGCAGCAGATGCTGTCTGTTTCAGGTTGTTTCTGACTGAAGGATGAAACTTGGGGGCTGCACAGTGGCGTAGTGGTTAGCACGTTCACCTTGCAGCGAGAAGATCCCTGGTTTGTGTCCCGGCTTTCCCGGGATCTTTCTGCATGGAGTTTGCATGTTCTCCCTGTGCATGCGTGGGTTTTCTCCGGGTACTCCGGCTTCCTCCCACAGTCCAAAAATATGCTGAGGTTAATTGATTACTCTAAATTGCCCGTAGGTGTGAATGTGTGAGTGCTTGTTTGTATATATATATGTAGCCCTGCGACAGACTGGTGACCTGTCTAGGGTGTCCCCTGCCTTCGCCTGAGTCAGCTGGGATAGACTCCAGCTGGTTTTTATGAGCTGATGAAGGACTTTATATCGAACATGACACAATGCATCAAAAACTCACAGACACAGCAGTACCAACACCAGAAAGATCACAGAAAAACGTCCAGACGTGATCAGATGGAGATCTGAAATACCAACTCTTAACCCTCCTACTGTCTTCATTTACAGGCACCAAAAATATTGTTCCCTTGTCTGAAAAAAATCCAAAAATTCAGCTAAAAAATCCCCAAACTTTTGAAAATTTGCAAAACCTTCAGGAAGAAAATTCCAATAATTAAAGTTTTATTTACAAAAAAATTTGGTGTTTCTGGTGTTACTGGTGTTGTTATTGGTGGTGTTATTGGTGTTACTGGTGGTGTTACTGGTGTTACTGGTGGTGTTATTGGTGTTACTGGTGGTGGTTACTGGTGTTACTGGTGGTGTTATTGGTGTTACTGGTGGTGGTTACTGGTGGTGTTACTGGTGGTGTTACTGGTGGTGGTTACTGGTGGTGTTGGTGGTGTTACTGGTGGTGTTACTGGTGGTGTTACTGGTGGCGTTAGTGGTGGCGTTATTGGTGGTGTTAGTGGTGGTGTTAGCGGTGGTGTTATTGGTGGTGTTATTGGTGGTGTTAGTGGTGGTGTTAGCGGTGGTGTTAGTGGTGGTGTTACTGGTGGTGTTATTGGTAGTGTTACTGGTGGTGTTACTGGTGGCGTTAGTGGTGGCGTTATTGGTGGTGTTAGTGGTGGCGTTAGCAGTGGCGTTATTGGTGGTGTTAGTGGTGGTGTTAGTGGTGGTGTTAGTGGTGGCGTTAGCGGGGCGTTAGCGGTGGCATTACTGATGGCGTTATTGGTGGCATTAGTGGTGGCGCTAGTGGTGGCGTTAGTGGTGGCGTTAGCAGTGGTGTTATTGGCGGTGTTACTGGTGGTGTTATTGGTGGTGTTAGCGGTGGTGTTATTGGTGGTGTTATTGGTGGTGTTAGTGGTGGTGTTAGTGGTGGTGTTATTGGTGGTGTTACTGGTGGTGTTATTGGTGGTGTTACTGGTGGTGTTACTGGTGGTGTTTGCGGTGGTGTTACTGGTGGTGTTAGTGGTGGTGTTACTGGTGGTGTTACTGGTGGTGATATTGGTGATGTTACTGGTGGTGTTTGCGGTGGTGTTACTGGTGGTGTTATTGGTGATGTTACTGGTGGTGTTATTGGTGGTGTTATTGGTGGTGTTACTGGTGGTGTTATTGGTGGTGTTACTGGTGGTGTTACTGATGGTGTTAGTGGTGGTGTTAGTAGTGTTGTCATTGGTGGTGTTACTGGTGTTGTTATTGGTGGTGTTATTGGTGGCGTTACGGGTGGCGTTATTGGTTGCGTTAGTGGTGGCATTAGTGGTGGCATTAGTGGTGGCGTTAGCGGTGGTGTTAGTGGTGGCGTTAGCGGTGGCGTTCGCAGTGGTGTTACTGGCGGTGTTACTGGTGGTGTTATTGGTGGTGTTAGTTGTGGTGTTATTGATGGTGTTATTGGTGGTGTTATTGGTGGTGTTAGTGGTGGTGTTAGCGGTGGTGTTATTGATGGTGTTATTGGTGGTGTTATTGGCGATGTTAGCGGTGGTGTTAGCGGTGGTGTTAGCTGTGGTGTTAATGGTGGTGTTATTGGTGGTGTTACTGGTGGTGTTAGCGGTGGTGTTAGCGGTATTGTTACTGGTGGTGTTAGCGGTGGTGTTAGTGGTGGTGTTACTGGTGGTGTTATTGGTGGTGTTAGCGGTGGTGTTGTTGATGGTGTTATTGGTGGTGTTATTGGTGGTGTTACTGGTGGTGTTACTGGTGGTGTTACTGGTGGTGTTAGCGGGGCGTTAGCGGTGGCATTACTGATGGCGTTATTGGTGGCATTAGTGGTGGCGCTAGTGGTGGCGTTAGCAGTGGTGTTATTGGCGGTGTTACTGGTGGTGTTATTGGTGGTGTTAGCGATGGTGTTATTGGTGGTGTTATTGGTGGTGTTAGTGGTGGTGTTATTGGTGGTGTTACTGGTGGTGTTATTGGTGGTGTTACTGGTGGTGTTACTGGTGGTGTTTGCGGTGGTGTTACTGGTGGTGTTAGTGGTGGTGTTACTGGTGGTGTTACTGGTGGTGATATTGGTGATGTTACTGGTGGTGTTTGCGGTGGTGTTACTGGTGGTGTTATTGGTGATGTTACTGGTGGTGTTATTGGTGGTGTTATTGGTGGTGTTACTGGTGGTGTTATTGGTGGTGTTACTGGTGGTGTTACTGGTGGTGTTAGTGGTGGTGTTAGTAGTGTTGTCATTGGTGGTGTTACTGGTGTTGTTATTGGTGGTGTTATTGGTGGCGTTACGGGTGGCGTTATTGGTTGCGTTAGTGGTGGCATTAGTGGTGGCATTAGCGGGGCGTTAGCGGTGGCATTACTGATGGCGTTATTGGTGGCATTAGTGGTGGCGTTAGCGGTGGCGTTAGTGGTGGCGTTAGCAGTGGCGTTCGCAGTGGTGTTACTGGCGGTGTTACTGGTGGTGTTATTGGTGGTGTTAGTTGTGGTGTTATTGATGGTGTTATTGGTGGTGTTATTGGTGGTGTTAGTGGTGGTGTTAGCAGTGGTGTTATTGATGGTGTTATTGGTGGTGTTATTGGCGATGTTAGCGGTGGTGTTAGCGGTGGGGTTAGCTGTGGTGTTATTGGTGGTGTTATTGGTGGTGTTACTGGTGGTGTTAGCGGTGGTGTTAGCGGTATTGTTACTGGTGGTGTTAGCGGTGGTGTTAGTGGTGGTGTTACTGGTGGTGTTATTGGTGGTGTTAGCGGTGGTGTTGTTGATGGTGTTATTGGTGGTGTTATTGGTGGTGTTACTGGTGGTGTTACTGGTGGTGTTAGCGGGGCGTTAGTGGTGGCATTACTGATGGTGTTATTGGTGGCATTAGTGGTGGCGTTAGTGGTGGCGCTAGTGGTGGCGTTAGTGGGGGCGTTAGTGGGAGCGTTAGCAGTGGTGTTATTGGCGGTGTTACTGGTGGTGTTATTGGTGGTGTTAGTTGTGGTGTTATTAATGGTGTTATTGGTGGTGTTATTGGTGGTGTTACTGGTGGTTTTATTGGTGGTGTTATTGGTGGTGTTACTGGTGGTTTTACTGGTGGTGTTTGCGGTGGTGTTACTGGTGGTGTTACTGGTGGTGTTATTGGTGATGTTACTGGTGGTGTTACTGGTGGTGTTAGTGGTGTTGTCATTGGTGGTGTTACTGGTGTTGTTATTGGTGGTGTTATTGGTGGCGTTACGGGTGGCGTTATTGGTTGCGTTAGTGGTGGAGTTAGTGGGGCGTTAGCGGTGGCATTACTGATGGCGTTATTGGTGGCATTAGTGGTGGTGTTAGCGGTGGCGTTAGTGGTGGCGTTAGCAGTGGCGTTTGCAGTGGTGTTATTGGCGGTGCTACTGGTGGTGTTAGTGGTGGTGTTAGTTGTGGTGTTATTTATGGTGTTATTGGTGGTGTTATTGGTGGTGTTATTGGCGGTGTTAGCGGTGGTGTTAGCTGTGGTGTTATTGGTGGTGTTATTGGTGGTGTTACTGGTGGTGTTAGCGGTGGTGTTAGCGGTATTGTTATTGGTGGTGTTACTGGTGGTGTTAGCAGTGGTGTTAGTGGTGGTGTTACTGGTGGTGTTATTGGTGGTGATAGCGGTGGTGTTATTGGTGGTGTTATTGGTGGTGTTATTGGTGGTGTTAGTGGTGGTGTTACTGGTGGTGTTAGTGGTGGTGTTAGTGGTGGTGTTACTGGTGGTGTTAGTGGTGGTGTTACTGCTGGTGTTATTGGTGGTGTTAGTGGTGGTGTTATTGGTGGTGTTACTGGTGGTGTTAGCGGTGGTGTTACTGGTGGTGTTAGCGGTGGTGTTAGTGGTGGTGTTATTGGTGGTGTTACTGGTGGTGTTACTGGTGGTGGTTGTTCCTCTACAGGCCTCAGCACAGATTCCCTGAGTGCTAATCCAGATGCTAACAATAGCTGTCAGAGTTTAACTGTCAACAGCATCAGCGACGTCCGAGGAGAAACCTGTTTACCTCACAGCACATGGTGGAGGTCAGTAGTTCAGGTAGACCGTCACAGGTTCAGGTAGAACGTCACAGGTTCAGGTAGAACGTCACAGGTTCAGGTAGAACATCACAGGTTCAGGCAGAACATCACAGGTTCTGGTAGAACATCACAGGTTCTGGTAGAACAGGTTAACCCTTACAGCCTTCAGCACTGTGGTTCATTTTTAATCTAAAGTCCTGCAGCTCTGTGGAACCAGAACAACATGAAGAAGGAGAGAACTCAGAAACATCTTCTGTCAGAAGGACTCAGTCAGAATGATGGAAACCAGAAAACAGTTCTTTTAATTTTTCAGTTTATCTGAAGCCTTTTTGTCTCCTTCATGGAGTTCATAAGAACTTTAATCCTCCAGAGACTCAGCTCACAGTAAATGTCATCTTAGCAAATGGTAGCTGCTTGTGGGAGGTTGGTTGTATTTTTTTATGTTGCCATGGCAACAGAGGATACTGCATTCTGACAGGTTGGAGAGGATTACCTATGTCCTGACAGTGTCTGGTTACAATGCCTTCTGCTGGGTGGAGGATGGAAGTTAACCAGAGGCTGTTCTGTACATGATGGGGTTGGTTTGTTCTGTCTGGAGATCCAGATGTTGGTTCTGATCAGCACCAGGCTGTGGTTGGACGCTACAGAGGTCCAGATGTTGGTTCTGATCAGCACCAGGCTGTGGTTGGACGCTACAGAGGTCCAGATGTTGGTTCTGATCAGCACCAGGCTGTGGTTGGACTCTATAGAGGTCCAGATGTTCACACTGAACTACGGATCATTCACTTCCTGCCCTCCAGGCGCTGAAAGCAGCACAATGACCTGAAGATATTTAGCTCTGTTTGACCATGTAGAGGTTGGTTAGAGATGGGTTAGCATGAGGTTAGAGATGGGTTAGCATGAGGTTAGAGATGGGTTAGCATAAGGTTACAGATGGATTAGTGTGAGGTTAAAGATGGGTTAGCATAAGGCTACAGATGGGTTAGCATGAGGTTAGAGATGGGTTAGTATTAGGTTAGAGATGGGTTAGTATTAGGTTACAGATGGATTAGTATGAGGTTAGAGATGGGTTAGTATTAGGTTACAGATGGGTTAGTATGAGGTTAAAGATGGGTTAGCATGAAGTTACAGATGGGTTAGTATGAGGTTAGAGATGGGTTAGCATGAAGTTACAGATGGGTTAGTATGAGGTTAGAGATGGGTTAGTATTAGGTTACAGATGGATTAGTATGAGGTTAGAGATGGGTTAGCATGAGGTTAGAGATGGGTTAGCATAAGGTTACAGATGGGTTAGTATGAGGTTAGAGATGGGTTAGCATGAGGTTAGAGATGGGTTAGCATAAGGTTACAGATGGGTTAGTATGAGGTTAGAGATGGGTTAGCATAAGGTTAGAGATGGGTTAGTATTAGGTTACAGATGGATTAGTATGAGGTTAGTATGAGGTTAGACATGGGTTAGTGTTGGTTAACATCTTTAACTCGTCAGGTTGTCCAGGTTACGGTTGGGTTAATGTTTAGCTAGTTAGGGTCAAGTTGAGATCGGACTGAATCCTTTAATGAGCTGCAGCAGGTGATCAGAGCTGATCTTTGGTATCGGTTATTGATTATGATCCCTGCTCTGCCTTCATGCAGAACGGTCTATTTTTAGAGCGGCTGCACGGAGAGGCAGTCATGCCTAAAGAAGCCAGCTGATGATGGTTGTAGAATTCGCTGGAGTGAAGTGAAGCTGGAGAAAATGCACCGAGCGCTTTGACTGGATGATCTTCCAAATGAGTCCACAGCTGGTTGGAGCTGCAGCTTCTGGTCCAGCTGCTCGTCCTGCTTCCACTCATCTCTTCTACAGCACATTTTTATTCTTCCTGTTTCCCACCAGCATCCTCAGATCATTGTCTGCTGGCTGAAGGCGCATTATCACTGAGCATGTCTGGTTTTTAACACCTGCATCCGGTGTTTGGTTCACAGGCTCCTAAAATACACCTTTAGTGATTTTCTATCTTTATGTTGTCAACAGATCCAGTGAACAGCGGTGAAAGTATCTCAGATCATTCTGTGTTTTATAAAAATGTGTATCTTCAGGAAGAACCGGTGACTGGATGGATTACTGTGCAGGAAGAAGCTTCTGTTTTATGATTTTAAAGTTCATCAAATGACCAGAAAAATGCAAAATAACAACAAACACTCAAAGTTTCCACAAAAAGATGAAAAACTGTCCAAAAGAAACACAAGGAGACCAGAAGAAGATGCAAAATGACCTCAAAGTGCTGCAGAAAGAAAAGGTTTTTAACCCTCCTGTTGTCCTCATTTACTGGCACCAAAAAATTATGTTTTCTGTCTGAAAAAAATCCAAAAAATCAGCAAAAAAATTCCCCAAATTTCAGAAAATTTGCAAAATTTTCAGGAAGAAAATTCCAATAGTTCTTTAAATGTTTTATTTTCCAAAATCCCCCAAATTTGCCAAGAAAATTCTTGTAAATATTTTCAAAAAATTAGTAAAAATCTTCCAAAAAAATCCTAAAAATATCTAAAGTAATTCCATATATATCAGTAAAACTAATTTAAGAACATTCATTAAAAATTTGATTTTTTGTAAATGTTCTTAAGAAACATTTTTAACATTTCTTTTTTTACACCAAAAATTGTTGAAAATTTTTCCAGAATGTTGAAAATGTGGACATCAGAAGTTTCACTGTGAAAAAATATTTTTTTCCCACATTTTCAAACTTTAAAACGGGTAAATTTTGACCCGCAGGACGACATGAGGTTTAAACATGAGATATACTGACGTATCGTCTGTTTTCTAATGAGGCCACAGTGACGCTGGTGTCAGTCGGTCGGTTTGATGCCTGTCAGGACAGAGTAAACAGGAAGTGATGTTTGCTCTGGGCTCTGCTTCCTCAGCATGTGACTGATGGAGGCCTGCAGGGTTTTACTCATGAGGATGATGACTCGGTCACATTGTGGGACTCTGGTTTGTTCCTAAATACAAAACTCCACGAGGAAAACGGTTCATTTGTGGGTCCAAAACACAAAAAGCCTAGATGTACTTCAAGTAGCCACAAAGAAGACAAAGAGTGATGACTAGAGACAAAAAACAGCAAACAGGACGCGAAGTGACCACAAAAAGAGCCATCATCCATCCATCCATCATCCATCCATCTATCCATCATCCATCCATCTATCCATCCATCATCCATCCATCATCCATCAATCATCCATCTATCATCCATCATCCATCCATCCATCTATCCATCCATCCATTATCCATCCATCATCATCCATCCATCTATCCATCATCCATCCATCCATCCATCATCCATCCATCCATCCATCCATCCATCCATCCATCCATCCATCATCCATCCATCTATCCATCATCCATCCATCCATCTATCCGTCATCATCCATCATCCATCCATCTATCCATCATCTATCCATCATCCATACATCATCCATACATCATCCATCCATCTATCCATCCGTCATCCATCCATCATCCATCCATTATCCATCCATCCATCAAACCATCCATCATCCATCCATCCATCATCATCCATCATCCATCAAACCATCCATCATCCATCTTCCATCCATCAATCCATCCATCCATCCATCCGTCATCCATCCATCATCCATCCATCCATCATTCATCCATGTATCCATCATCCATCCATCATCCATCCATCCATCTATCCATCATCCATTCATCATCCGTCCATCCATCCATCTATCCGTCCATCCATCATCCTCTTCATCCTCTGTAGGGTATTGGGGGCGGAGTCTATCTTAGGAGGGTGAGGGCAGGTTCACCTGGACAGGTAACAGTCCATCACAGAGATGCAAACACAAACCAAGAACAAAAAAAGATGCTAAATGACTAACAACAAAATTTACATAAAATGACCACAAAAACGGCACAAAGTCACCCCACGGTTACCACGGTGACACAGAAAGACCACAAAAACCTTCGAAAACCAACCAAAACAATGTTAGAAAACTTTGAAAAAGAAACACAAAACTACTGATGAGATGTAGAACATCCACAAAGAGCTGAAACTAAGCAGAGCCTGATGCCCTGGAGGCTCCTACAGGTTCTTCTGTCTACTGACCCTCTGTTTAACCAGCATGTCAACTCATTTACAACAAAGATCTCTGAGGTCTTCAGTAAATGTTGGGAAATCAAAGATTATTGTGACCTGCTGAGATCTGTGGATGTTCTCCAGAATAACTTGGGTCTAAAAGGTTCATCTGTCTTCTCTGTTTTCAGGAGGATCATGCTGAGTCCATCATCATCAGGGAGTCCTTCATGAGTCCATGAGGAAGAGGACTTCAGCTCTGAGAACCGCAGGAACATCAACATGGACGTCATGGAATTATTCTGTTGCTAATCTCTATTTTTTAGCACCATGCTGGTTTTCTACGGGGAGAAATCGTCCACCTTGGGAATTATTTTCTAGATTCGGAACATTTTTCTAATGTATTTTGATTTTTGTTCTTTTTTGCCTTGGTGAAGACGAAGCAGCTCCAGCGGTCAAACCGTCCATGAATGTTTGGCAGGAAAAAGATTCTCTGAATGTTTCTGTGTTTTTGGTCAGAATATGAGTAACATCTACCTCAGTTCATCAGAAGCTTTAACACCTCCATGATCTCCAACATCTGGTGCAGCGACTCACTGAAGCTCTACAAACTGCCGACAAAACATAGAAGATGTAGACAGAATCTAAATATGAAGCCAATAATTAACGGTTCAGGCGTTTTGTTTTGCACATTTTGTTAATTTATTTGTGAAACGGAGTGAATGTGAGAGTTTGAGTTAAATGTTGATTTAAAGGCAATAATGTTCTGAGAGCGACTCGTCTTAAAAAGCTGAAACTGATCTTTCACTTCCTGTTTTCCCAGAATCAGACCAAGTTTCTGCTTCCAGCTAAACTTCAACTAAACCTGAAAAACCAACAAATGCTGCTGTTGGTTTCACAGCAAAGTCTGAAAACTAAACACGGATTTATTAAGTGGCATTTTTATTCACCTTTCTGTTTCTGCTTTTAGTCTCTGTTGCTCTTTTCACTTATTTCCAGTTTCAGTTGTTTAGTTTTCAGACATAAGAAAAATATTCCCAGAATAAAATGTGGGTTTATCTCCATAAAACTAATATTAGTGATAAGAAATGGAAATGTTTCCCTACACCGAAGCTAACAGCTATGCTAAGCTAACAGTTTCCCTCCACTGAAGCTAACAGGTATGCTAGGATAACAGTTTCCCTCCACTGAAGCTACAAGCTAAGCTAAGCATTTCCCCCACAGAAGCTAACACCTAAGCTAAGCTTACAATTTCCCTCCACTGAAGCTAAGCTAATGTTTTCTACAATGAAGCTACTCGCTAAGCTAACAATCACTCTCCACTGAAGCTAATAGCTAGGATAAGTTAACAGTTATCCTTCACTAAAGCTAATAACTAAGCTAACAGTTTCCCTCCACTGAAGCTATTAGTTAAGCTAATAGTTATCCTCCACAGAAGCTAAAAGCTAAGCTAACAGTTTTCTTCTCTGAAGTTAAGAGCTAAGCTAACAGTTTCCCCCTCTGAAGCTAGTAGCTAAGCAAATAGTTTTATCTTGTCTGATTCTGGGACCAATCAGCTGTCTTGATGCTTCCACTGTTGTGCTTCAGCTCTGCTTAGCGTGTTCTGCTTCCTGTATGCGCAGTAATAGCGCAGTGCTAGCGCTAGCTTCATGCTCCTCCATCCATCTGCTCTTCATCCATTCATACAACAATAGACGGGAAGCTGAAGGCTTTCTGTTTCTCTTTTTTATTCCCCATGTTTGTTTTGACAATCTTGAATTGTGATCTATTTTTGATAAAATGAATCTTTAATCCTGATCGATCTGCATGTGTCACATGATCACATGCAGATGTGTCATTTCCTGTTTCCTGTGTTATGATGTCATCACCATCTTCAGTCAGTGGATCATTTTAACTCTGTTGGTTCATTTTAACTGTAGATCAGTTTAAAGTCCTGCAGATCTGTGGAACCAGAACATCATGAACGAGAGAACTCAGAGATGGAACGACGGAAACCAGAAGAAATAAACTCTCCTTTGGTTATTTATTTTAAAAATCAGTCAGAGCCAAGAAAAGAAGGTTTGGTTAAACAGTGAATTAACTTCATCCATGCTGAGGTTCCAGGTGTTCTCTTGAAGGGGCGGGGCTTCAAATACACCTCAGACAGGTTACAAAAGTCTGTTTGAACACATCACATGTTCCATGATATTCTGACAGATTATTTTATCATCTTTAATGAGATGAGATCATAATTCTCTGTCGGTGTGTTTGAATCCATCCCTAATGGAGACGCTGATCAGTAAAACATTCATCGACTAAAACCTAGTTCCTGTTTAGTTCCATTAATGTGGTGGATGAATACATTGGTGAGCAGGTCAGACAGCAGCTTTTCTCAAAGTAGATCTGATGCAGTTTGATCATCTTTGGATTAGGGGTTAGTCTTTGGATTAGGGGTTAGTCCTGGATTAGGGGTTAGTTACTTAGTCACAGTGTTGTAGTTGAGGGTTAAATATAAAATAATACATCAGAATCATTGAACAGCTTCATGGTCTGATTTGTGTTTTTATAAATATTATTTATGTTCATCAGCCGTTTCCATCCAGTTTCAGCTCATATGTTGAGGGTCTAAACCAAACCCAGCCTTCACTGTCCTGCTGATCTGTACAATATTAATGTGTGTAGTTTGTGCAGATGTTTATGTCGTAACCATAGAAACCAGCAGCTATTCACCAATAAGCAATAATGCATGTAAAGTACAACGTCATCAGCAAAAGATGAGTTGTCTGGTTGTTCATATCTGTGCATAAAAAGTAAATAGTGCCTTAATAACCATAATGATGTTAAGTTATTAACCTGTTAATGCATCTGAAGTACCATAGAAGAAGAACGTGTGTGTCCGTGTTAGAAGAATAAAGAATTAATGTAGATTAATGTCTTGAATGTACAGTAAGAAGTCTTCCTGCTTGGTGTTGGACGGAAAAACTGAAGAAGAAAAAAATCTTAAAGAGCCTGAGTCTGAGAAGACAGACTGCTGCTGAGTGTTTGACATTTAGAAGACTTATCTCCTGGAGAAAATGCAATTTTGGTTCGTTTCCTGTAGAAAACCGGCCGAAAAACACAAAACACTGATTTAATGTTGAGACAAAGTCACAGAAAAATAGTTTCATCGACATTAAATGACAAATTTAGGATAAAAGAAGTAAAAAAACGAGCAGCAGGAATGTCCTCTCTGAGCTCCTGTAGTTTGGTTTTTTGAACATTCTGTTTCTCAAGTACCAAAATACTTTAATCTTAATGTGGAATGACAGTTTCAAACCAGAGTACATCTCAGCCTTTATTTCAGAGTGTTTTATAAACACTTACTGATTGAAAATAGGTTAGTTGAGTTAACCCTCCTTTTGTCCTCATTTAGGGGCAGCAAAAATATTGTTCCTTTCTCTGAAAAAAAATCTAAGAATTCAGAAAAAAAAATCCCCAAATTTATAAAAATTTGCAAAATCTTCAGGAAGAAAATGTAAAAAAAAACTCCTTAAAATTTTCCCTTAACATTTTATTTAAAAAAGAAAAAAAATCCCCAAATTTGGCAAGAAATAAAAATTTTGAAAAATAAAAAAAATAAAAATTGTAAATATTTTCAAAAAAATTAATAGAAATCTTCCAAAAAAATCATAAAAATATCTAAAATGATTCCATATATATCAGTAAAACTTCTGATATTTTCTTTAAGAACATTCAGAAAAAAATCAACCAAAATCCAGTGATTTTCGCAGGATTTTGGTTGATTTTTTTCTGAATGTTCTTAAAGAAACATTTTTGTAACATTTCTTTTATTCCACCAAAAAATTTTCAAAAAATTCCCAAAAATGTTGAAAATGTGGACATCAGAAGTTTCACTGTAAAAATATTTTTTTTCCACATTTTCAAACTTTAAACCAGGTCAATTTGACCCGCAGGACGACACAAAGGTTAAACTCGAACTTTCACATTTTAAAAAAATGACAAAGAAAAGAAAAGAGGGATGTGAAAATTGGAAAAAAAAGTATTGTATTTTTAATTATTTTTATTTGTTGAAATACAATAAAAAAAGAAAAAACTGATGTGAAAAATGAAGAAGAGCTGAAATCAGTCTTCTATAATAAATAACTGATGCTAACTGAACCCTCCATCACATTCCAGCCAGATGTGTCGTTTTTATTTTTTCTTTAACCCTCGTGTCGTCCTGCAGGTCAAAATTGACCCATTTTTAAGTTTGAAAATATGGAAAAATGTATATTTTTACAATGAAACTTCTGATGTCCACATTTTCAACATTTTTGGGAAAGTTTTGAAAAATTTTTGGTGGCATAAAAGAAATGTTAAAAATGTTTCTTAAGAACATTCAGAAAATAACCTACCAAAATCCAGCAAAATGCGCTGGATTTTGGTTGATTTTTTTCTTAATGTTCTTACGAGAATATTAGAAGTTTTACTGAAATATATGGAATCACTTCAAATTTGGCAGATTTTCTTTTAGAAATAATACTTTTCAGGGAAACTTTTAAGGAGTTATTGGAATTTTCTTCCTGAAGATTTTGCAAATTTTCGGAAATTTGGGGGGTTTTTTTGCTAAATTTTTGGATTTTTTCCAGACAAGGAAACAATATTTTTTGGTGCCCATAAATGAAGACAACAGGAGGATTTAAAATGTTGAGATTCAGAATCAAAATGATGCATCTTTTTGTAAAATCTCTTAGATTTGGTTTGTCTGGATGAACTAACCGAATGCAGCTTCAGAGTTAATTATGAACCACATGGACTTCCTGTTTGTCTGTTCTATCTGCTAAACTGAGAAGAAGAAAGATCTACAGGGTTCTGAGTCTTTGTGTTTTCAGATCGACTCAAACTACAGAAAAGAGAAACTTCAGCTCGTGTCCTCGGTGTTAGAGCTCAGAGATAGATTTTATTTTTAATGTGTGTGTCTCAGATTTAAGCTTAAAGAAGAAAAAACAGCCTCATAATGTGAATAGATGTCCGGCTTGGATACTGTATATGCACAACAGAGTCATTCTGGGTACTATTTGTGACGACGTTTAATGTGGCCTTTTCTTTCTCTTCCTGTAACTACTGCTGGCAACAATGATTTGTATGATATGATTTATTAAAGTTAAACATAAATGAACTGTCCTGTACCGGCTGAGTCTCCTTTAACACACCAACACTCATTTAGTACCAGTAATCAGGAGGTCTAGAAGGAGTCATAGTACCACTAATCAGGAGGTCTAGGAGTCATAGTACCACTAATTGGGAGGTCTAGAAGGAGTCATAGTACCACTAATCAGGAGGTCTAGAAGGAGTCATAGTACCACTAATTAGGAGGTCTAGAAGGAGTCATAGTACCACTAATCAGGAGGTCTAGAAGGAGTCATAGTAGCACTAATCAGGAGGTCTAGGGGTCATAGTACCACTAATTAGGAGGTCTAGAAGGAGTCATAGTACCACTAATCAGGAGGTCTAGTAGTCATAGTACCACTAATTAGGAGGTCTAGAAGGAGTCATAGTACCACTAATCAGGAGGTCTAGAAGGAGTCATAGTACCACTAATCAGGAGGTATAGAAGGAGTTGTAGAACCACTAATCAGGAGGTCTAGAAGGAGTCATAGTACCACTAATCAGGAGGTATAGAAGGAGTTGTAGAACCACTAATCAGGAGGTATAGGAGAAGTTATAGTACCACTAATCAGAAGGTCTAGGAGGAGTCATAGTACCACTAATGAGGAGGTGTAGTAGTCATAGTACCACTAATTAGGAGGTCTAGAAGGAGTCATAGTACCACTAATCAGGAGGTCTAGTAGTCATAGTACCACTAATTAGGAGGTCTAGAAGGAGTCATAGTTCCACTAATAGGGAGGTCTAGAAGGAGTCATAGTATCTCTAATCAGGAGGTCTAGAATGAGTCATAGTACCACTAATCAGGAGGTCTAGGAGTCATAGTACCACTAATCAGGAGGTATAGGAGGAACTATAGTACAACTAATCAGGGGGAACAGGAGTCATAGTACCACTAATCAGGAGGTCTAGGAGTCATAGTACCACTAATCAGGAGGTCTAGAAGGAGTCATAGTACCACTAATCAGAGGTAGAGAAGGAGTCATAGTTCCACTAATCAGAGGTAGAGAAGGAGTCATAGTTCCAGTAATAGGGAGGTCTAGAAGGAGTCATAGTTCCACTAATCAGGAGGTAGTGAAGGAGTCATAGTACCACTAATCAGGAAGTCTAGATGGAGTCATAGTACCTCTACTCAGGAGGTCTAGGAGGAATCATAGTACCAATAATCAGGAGGTCTAGGAGTCATAGTACCACTAATCAGGAGGTCTAGAAGGAATCATAGTACCACTAATCAGAGCTCCTTAAATGACTCAGGGGTTATCAGTGGAAATCAGAGTCTCCACTTTACGGTGGAAGTGCTGCTGCTTCTAAGGAGGAATCAGAAACTGCTTCTTAAGGTGGAACCAGAAGCAGCTTCATAAGGTGGAACCAAAAGCTGCTTCTTAAGGTGGAACCAGAAGCAGCTTCTTAAGGAGGAAGTGCTGCTGCTGGTCAAACTGTTGTTTGCAGATGGTTTATGATTACTGGAATAAATAAATAGAATAGAATATTTATACTAGTTGAATCAACCTGGATAATTAATGATATTGTAGTTTCTTATCTTTAGAACCTCATTTAGTCCAGTATTTTAGATTATTTGTTATATTTTATAGATTAAAAATCAATGTTTAAAATTAAATAAAATAAATTAAAACAGGAGAGCAATTTGTAAGATCCATTTCTAAAATAAAATCATTAAGATCAACCAGAAGAGATGAAAACAGTTCGTCTGGAGTTTGTTCTTTAGTGTCAAACTGAACCCACCTGGTCTGATAACTCTGATCTAAACATCGGAACACCTGCATGGAGACTCACCTGCTCAGACTGAAGCTTCAGGTTGGAACAATTTCTAGGTTCAGATTTACTCTCACCTCTCAGCCTGAAGCCGATCAGACGATCCGAAAACAGACGAATCTTCTGCCTGGATGTTGCTGAACTCTGAGTCTGTCTGCAGCTCGTTGGTCATCAGTGTATGAAGTTCAGCTGCGTTCAGATCAGCCGAGTTCAGGCAGGAAGAGGAGATTAACCCTGGTATCGTCCTGTGGGTCAAATTGACCCGTTTTAAAGTTTGAAAAGATGAAAAAATAAATATTATCACAGTGAAACTTCTGATGTCCACATTTTCAACATTTTAGGGAAAGTTTTCAACAATTTTTGGTAGATAAAAAATGTTTCTTTAAGAACATTCACATTTGAAAAAACGGGTCAATTTTGACCAGCAGGATGACATGAGGGTAAAAACCGATATGAAATGAGAATCTGAAGTGAATAAGGCCTCTGGTTTGTGTCTGATACTGGATGTTTGTGAACATTTCTGACTGGAGCACGAATGAAGGTCGACTAACAGGATTTATTTTATTTTTATAATATCTTGGGTCGTACCACGTGTGGAGGAGCCGGGGGGGCAGGAAACACCACACAGTCCTGGTGGGGGGTTCAGACTCAGAGACACAACATTCAGTCACAGCGCCCCCCCCTCCACAGGGAGAATGGTTCGATCCACCAGGACCCTCAGAAATAGACTGAGAATCCCTCATTGACACAAATAGATCACACACACACACACACACACACACACACACACACACACACACACACACACACACACACACACACACACACACACACACACAGATCCAGGCTCTGATAGGGCAGATGTCTGCCTCCACTGATCGGGGTGAGGTTAAAGAGAACTGAAAAAAACAAACTGAAGACGGATCAAACCGTTTACAATCTTCACATTCTCCATTAGCTTTACTCAGTTAGCATCTCTCCATTAGCATCTCTCCGTTAGCTTTCCTTCATTAGCATCCCTCCATTAGCGTTTCTCAGTTAGCATCTCTCCATTAGCATCTCTCCGTTAGCTTTCCTTCATTAGCATCCGTCCATTAGCTTGGTTGCCGCTGCATGGATCCCGCTGCATGGTTGCTGCTGCATGGTTGCTGCTGCATGGTTCCTGCTGCATGGATCCCGCTGCATGGTTCCCGCTGCATAGTTCCCGCTGCATGGTTGCCGCTGCATGGATCCCGCTGCATGGTTCCCGCTGCATGGTTGCCGCTGCATGGTTGCCGCTGCATGGTTGCCGCTGCATGGATCCCGCTGCATGGTTGCCGCTGCATGGTTGCCGCTGCATGCAGTGGAGCTGTAAATAGCAGCGTCTGATGGACATTAAATCTATAAATATAAATATAATAAATCTATAAATATAAATCTATAAATCTCAGATTCTGGGTCCTGCTGACGGAAGTCGTCTCTGAGTCGCTTCATGACGTTCTGGTTCCTCAGAGCTGCAGGACTTTAGAACCTCAGCGGTTCTTCAGACGTTCTCCTCATCATCTGTGTCTCTGAACCAACCAGTCATCATAACGAAGGACGGGACTGAAGATGGAATTATTCTGGAGGAAGAAGAACTCTGAACTGACGTCCTACTGAGAAAGAGAGGAATGCTAACGGCTTAGCGAAGCTTAGATGCTTCCAGCAACAACAAAGAGAAGTTTGGAAGCTCCAGAAATAAATAAATGAACGATCAAGAATAAAAAATCTACAAACTGAACTAAAGTTCTAAGGTCCAGGAGGAGACCAGGTCCAAACTAAAGCTTCCTTTATTCTGATTATTTCCAGCCAATCACAGGCCGCCTCTCCTCTCCAGCTGCATGTTGATCACATGAATATTTCATGTGGTTCCATCAGATTTCCTCAGCAGCTCTCTGACGTTCTGAATGTAGGCCGGGAGGACGGAGGAGGACGGGGGAGGACGGAGGAGGACGGGGGAGGACGGGGAGGACGGGGGAGGACGGAGGAGGACGGGGGAGGACGGAGGAGGACGGGGGAGGACGGAGGAGGACGGGGGAGGACGGGGAGGACGGGGGAGGACGGAGGAGGACGGGGGAGGACGGAGGAGGACGGGGGAGGACGGAGGAGGATGGGGGAGGAAGGGGAGGACGGGGGAGGACGGAGGAGGATGGGGGAGGACGGGGAGGACGGGGGAGGACGGAGGAGGATGGGGGAGCTAATGAGGACGCTGCCTCTGATTCGTGCAGGAGGCTGACAGGCCGGAGGGAAGCAGCACCAAGAACCGACGTTAAAGCTGCAGGAACATCAGCTGGAGCTACGGTGGTGGATTTAACCCTGAAGTTTGAAAATGTGGGGGGAAAAAATGTAGTTTCACAGTGAAACTTCTGATGTCCACATTTTCAACATTTTTGGGAAATTTTTCAACATTTTTTGGTGGAAAAATTTTTTTTCTTAAGAACATTCATTTAAAAATCAACCCAAATCCAGCAAATTTCACTGGATTTTGGTTGATTTTTTTGTGAATGTTCATAAAGAAAATATCAGAAGTTTTACTGATATATATGGAATCACTTCAGATATTTTTAGGATTTTTTGGAAGATTTTTACTCATTTTAAAAAAATATTTACAAGAATTTTCTTGCCAAATTTGTGAGATTTTTTAAAAATAAAACTTTTAAGGAATTATTGGAATTTTCTTCCTGAAGGTTTTGCAAATTTTCAGAAATTTGGAGAATTTTTTGGCTGAATTTTTGAATTTTTTCAGACAAGGAAACAATAGTTTTTGGTGCCGGTAAATGAGAACAACAGGAGGATTTAAGATCTGATCTCACATTTAGAAGCAGGAGGAGACCAGCAGTTCTGGGTGTTTTTTTCTTCTCTTGTCTCATTTTCAGCTCTGTGGGATCAGAAAATGTTCCTCTGATTATTCATTTTGTCTCCAGATGTTCAAACAGAGGAGGTCCTGATGTCTCCTCAGACTGGAGATGTTGGACCAGCTCATGCTCTGAGGAAAAACAGCAAAAATTCAACCCAGAATTCAGTGATTTTGAGGAAATCTTCCAACTTTTAGCTCAGATTTGGTTCATTAAGGGACAATGTGTTCAGGGACCGTCAGACAACCCACTTCCTGTCCTCGTCCACCAATCAGAGGCTGCCTGACGAGGCGGCTGCTGATTGGCCGAGCAGCAGCTGGAGGTTCTCAGGAGAAACTTGATTCTCTTCTGACGGATCGAGTGACGGCAGATCAAACGGGATGAAGCTCATTTGTGTCAGAGGGTGAACATGTGTGTTCAGCAGGAGGCCGGTGATTCACATGTTTCAGCTCTCCGTGTTCTTCACATGTTCTGCTTCACGCCTCGACACATGAGATGATCAGAAAGCTGCTTCGGGTTCTTAGTTTGTGTGTGATTTTAACTAGAAAAACAGTAAAAATAACAGTTTAAATGAATGAATCTCCACTGAACATCCTGTCAGCAGGTCTTTTTATGGAAAGGAAATCAGACAACCGCACAAAAACCAACAAGAGAACAACGAAATGAACACAAATAAACATAAAAACCGCTGCAGAGACAAAAGAAGAGACAGAAACACCATAAAGACCCTCAAAATATGAAAAAAAAACAACTAAAGAGGCACAAAATGAAGCCAAAAAGATGAAAACGACTGAAAGAAAAAGTCCTAAAATGACAGATAAAGACTCCGGACAACCACTAAGAAACACAAAAAGATGGAAATGACAAAAAAAACCCAGATTAACACAAATATGAAATGCAAAACAAAAGAAAACAAAAAAGAAGGCAAAAAACACACTGTACACTCACCCCTTCATCTACACACTCACCCCTTCATCTACAAACTGTACACTCACCCCTTCATCTACACACTGTACACTCACCCCTTCATCTACACACTGTACACTCACCCTTCATCTACACACTCACCCCTTCATCTACACACTCACCCCTTCATCTACACACTGTACACTCACCCCTTCATCTACACACTGTACACTCACCCCTTCATCTACACACTCACCCCTTCATCTACACACTGTACACTCACCCCTTCATCTACACACTCACCCCTTCATCTACACACTGTACACTCACCCTTCATCTACACACTCACCCTTCATCTACACACTCACCCCTTCATCTACACACTCACCCCTTCATCTACACACTGTACACTCACCCTTCATCTACACACTCACCCTTCATCTACACACTCACCCCTTCATCTACACACTCACCCCTTCATCTACACACTGTACACTCACCCTTCATCTACACACTCACCCCTTCATCTACACACTGTACACTCACCCCTTCATCTACACTGTACACTCACCCCTTCATCTACACACTCACCCCTTCATCTACACACTGTACACTCACCCCTTCATCTACACACTGTACACTCACCCCTTCATCTACACACTGTACACTCACCCTTCATCTACACACTCACCCCTTCATCTACACACTGTACACTCACCCCTTCATCTACACACTCACCCCTTCATCTACACACTGTACACTCACCCCTTCATCTACACACTGTACACTCACCCCTTCATCTACACACTGTACACTCACCCTTCATCTACACACTCACCCCTTCATCTACACACTGTACACTCACCCTTCATCTACACACTCACCCCTTCATCTACACACTCACCCCTTCATCTACACACTACACTCACCCCTTCATCTACACACTGTACACTCACCCCTTCATCTACACACTGTACACTCACCCCTTCATCTACACACTCACCCCTTCATCTACACACTGTACACTCACCCCTTCATCTACACACTGTACACTCACCCTTCATCTACACACTCACCCCTTCATCTACACACTGTACACTCACCCCTTCATCTACACACTGTACACTCACCCCTTCATCTACACACTCACCCCTTCATCTACACACTGTACACTCACCCCTTCATCTACACACTCACCCCTTCATCTACACACTGTACACTCACCCTTCATCTACACACTCACCCCTTCATCTACACACGCACCCTTTCATCTACGACTCACCCCTTCATCTACACACTCACCCCTTCATCTACCACGCACCCCTTCATCTACACACTGTACACTCACCCCTTCATCTACACACTGTACACTCACCCCTTCATCTACACACTCACCCCTTCATCTACACACTGTACACTCACCCCTTCATCTACACACTGTACACTCACCCCTTCATCTACACACTGTACACTCACCTCTTCATCTACACACTCACCCTATCATCTACACACTGTACACTCCCTATAATAATAAATACTAATTTATTGTTTCAGATTAAAGTATTATCTATAGTTTTATCATTCCACTATGAGCTTCTCCTGCAGAACCTTCTCTGGTGTTGGAGGTCACGTGATGCTGAAGGTCCTGAAGGTTTTTTCTGGTCCATGGTTCTTCAGCAGAACCACCAGCTGATCGCCTCTTTGTAGTGATTTTGTGTCTCTTCATTGGAACTTTAATGTTTTAGGTTCTGCAGAGAACAATCTAATACAATAATATTTGTGTTTTCTTTACAGATTCATTTCTAGGGACCTTTTATGGGATGTTTAGACCAAAATATTCAAACCCAACCTTTAAACAATTCCTCTCATTAGAACCCAACGTTCTAATGAGAGCTTCAGGTTCATTAGTTTATTAGAGAACATCTATTATCGAACAATTATAGAACATTTACTATAGAACGTTTACCATAGAACATTTATTATAAATCATTTACTATATAACATTTATGACAGAACATTTATTACAGAACATTTTTTGTGCTTTTTTAACTGTACTTCTGTAACTTTATGCTTTGAGAACATTTATTGATTATTGATCTATCAGATTCTGCGGCTCTCCCTGTTACCATGGCAACACCACCATGCAAACAGCTCAGCAGCCAATCACAGCTCAGCACTGCAGAATCTGCAGGAGAACCCTCAGTGTTCTCTATAGAACCAGACTGTACAGTGTGTCTGTAGAACCTTAATGTTCTCCGTAGCACCAGACTGTACAGTGCGTCTGTAGAACCCTAGCGTTCTCCATAGAACCAGGCTGTACAGTGTGTCTGTAGAACCCTAGTGTTCTCTATAGAACCAGGCTGTACAGTGTGTCTGTAGAACCCTAATGTTCTCCATACAACCAGACTGTACAGTGTGTCTGTAGAACCTTAATGTTCTCCGTAGCACCAGACTGTACAGTGCGTCTGTAGAACCCTAGTGTTCTCCATAGAACCAGGCTGTACAGTGCGTCTGTAGAACCCTAGTGTTCTCCATAGAACCAGGCTGTACAGTGTGTCTGTAGAACCCTAGTGTTCTCCATAGAACCAGGCTGTACAGTTTGTCTGTAGAACCCTCAGTGTTCTCCATAGAACCAGGCTGTACAGTTTGTCTGTAGAACCCTCAGTGTTCTCCATAGAACCAGGCTGTACAGTGCGTCTGCAGAACCCTCAGTGTTCTTCATAGAACCAGACTGTACAGTGTGTTTGTAGAACCCTCAGTGTTCTCTATAGAACCAGGCTATACAGTGTGTCTGTAGAACCTTAATGTTCTCCGTAGCACCAGACTGTACAGTGCGTCTGTAGAACCCTAGTGTTCTCCATAGAACCAGGCTGCACAGTGTGTCTATAGAACTCTAGTGTTCGCTATAGAACCAGACTGTACAGTGTGTGTAGAACCCTCAGTGTTCTCTATAGAACCAGGCTGTACAGTGTGTCTGTAGAAGCCTAATGTTCTCCATAGAACCAGACTGTACAGTGTGTTTGTAGAACCCTCAGTGTTCTCTATAGAACCAGGCTATACAGTGTGTCTGTAGAACCTTAATGTTCTCCGTAGCACCAGACTGTACAGTGCGTCTGTAGAACCCTCGGTGTTCTCCATAGAACCAGGCTGTACAGTGTGTCTGCAGAACCCTGTGTTCTCCATAGAACCAGACTGTACAGTGCGTCCGTAGAACCCTCAGTGTTCTCCATAGAACCAGACTGTACAGTGTGTCCGTAGAACCCTCGGTGTTCTCCATAGAACCAGGCTGTACAGTGTGTCTGCAGAACCCTGTGTTCTCCATAGAACCAGACTGTACAGTGCGTCCGTAGAACCCTCAGTGTTCTCCATAGAACCAGACTTTACAGTGTGTCCGTAGAACCCTCAGTGTTCTCCATAGAACCAGACTGTACAGTGTGTCTGCAGAACCCTGTGTTCTCCATAGAACCAGACTGTACAGTGCGTCCGTAGAACCCTCAGTGTTCTCCATAGAACCAGACTGTACAGTGTGTTTGTAGAACCCTCAGTGTTCTCTATAGAACCAGGCTATACAGTGTGTCTGTAGAACCTTAATGTTCTCCGTAGCACCAGACTGTACACTGCGTCTGTAGAACCCTAGTGTTCTCCATAGAACCAGGCTGCACAGTGTGTCTATAGAACTCTCGGTGTTCTCCATAGAACCAGACTGTACAGTGCGTCCGTAGAACCCTCAGTGTTCTCCATAGAACCAGACTGTACAGTGTGTCCATAGAACCCTCGGTGTTCTCCATAGAACCAGGCTGTACAGTGTGTCTGCAGAACCCTGTGTTCTCCATAGAACCAGACTGTACAGTGCGTCCGTAGAACCCTCAGTGTTCTCCATAGAACCAGACTTTACAGTGTGTCCGTAGAACCCTCAGTGTTCTCCATAGAACCAGACTGTACAGTGTGTCTGCAGAACCCTGTGTTCTCCATAGAACCAGACTGTACAGTGCGTCCGTAGAACCCTCAGTGTTCTCCATAGAACCAGACTGTACAGTGTGTCCGTAGAACCCTCAGTGTTCTCCATAGAACCAGACTGTACAGTGCGTCCGTAGAACCCTCAGTGTTCTCCATAGAACCAGACTGTACAGTGCGTCCGTAGAACCCTCAGTGTTCTCCGTAGAACCAGTACAGTGTGTCTGCATTGCGTCGCAGCTCGCCCCTCCCTCCTCCCTCCAGTCTCTCCGGTTCTGCAGCTTGTTCTCCTTCTTCTTCTCAGCGGCTTCTTGTTTTTGCGCAGCGGCAGAAAGACGCACTCGGAGCGGCTCGGCGTGCGGCTGCGGCTCTTTCAGCTGCGGTTCTTCCGCTGCGTCCTTCTTCGGCTCCACAATGATTTGGACAAATCTTCGCTTTTCGCCGCCGCGCCGCCACTCCGCTCCGTGTGAAGCCGCCTCCCGCTCCTCCTCCTCCCGCTGCGGGCTGCTGCGGTCCGCGCTGAAAACCGAGAGGATCCGGATGTGGACCAAGACTACATAGTCTATTAATATTTCAGAGATACTGTAAAGCGATATCAGCGTTAACAGGAGGCGGTGGGCGGCCGGAGGACGACGGGACGCGGTTCCAGCTCTGGACTCAGGTATCGTTTCTGCTCATTTGATCAGAGAGGCTGCTGAGGTTCTGGTTCGGTTCGGGTGAATGTGTAGAATCTGTATCTGCTTCTAACGGAGGGAAACTGCAGCTAATGCGCGCAGAGAACGGCGCAGTGAACTTGATGTATGCGGTAAAAATGAGCAGCTGCAGCGCTGCATGTTTTTCTGCTGCATCTCTGCAGAGACTCGGAGCTGCTCAGACTGGATGTGTTTTATCCTCTGCAGGTGATGAAGAGCTGAAGGAGATGATGGTGATGATGATGATGATGATGATGAAGGAGCAGGAGGCTCTGCTCAGCTCTTAGGAGCTTCTGATCTCCAGCTGAACCTCCACCCTCCACCCAGCAGCAGGATGACCGTGGTGTCCACAGAGAACATGGATGAGACCTCCACCCTGCCGGGTCACCCTCAGGACCCGTATCCGCCCGACGACGACCACGACGACCACGACTGCTGCGAGCGTGTCGTCATCAACATCTCGGGGCTTCGCTTCGAGACGCAGCTCAAGACGTTGGCTCAGTTTCCGGAAACGCTGCTCGGGAACCCCAAGAAGAGGATGCGCTACTTCGACCCTCTACGGAACGAATACTTCTTCGACCGGAACCGGCCCAGCTTCGACGCCATCCTGTATTACTACCAGTCGGGGGGTCGGCTGAGGAGGCCGGTCAACGTTCCGCTGGATATGTTCTCAGAGGAGATAAAGTTCTACGAGCTTGGCGCCGAGGCCATGGAGAAGTTCCGTGAGGACGAGGGGTTTATCCGGGAGGAGGAGCGACCGCTGCCGGAGAAGGAGTTCCAGCGGCAGATCTGGCTCCTGTTCGAGCACCCGGAGAGTTCCGGTCCAGCCCGGGGGATCGCCATCGTGTCGGTGATGGTTATTCTTATTTCTATCGTCATATTTTGTTTGGAGACGTTACCGGAGCTGAAGGAGGACCCCAGCTACCGGATGCAGACGGTGGGAAACACCACCGTGCTTTACAAACCCAACGTCCTCACAGACCCTTTCTTCGTGGTGGAGACGCTCTGCATCATCTGGTTCTCCTTTGAGTTGATAGTTCGGTTCTTTGCGTGTCCCAGCAAGGCGGCATTCTTTAAGAACATGATGAACTCCATCGACATCGTGGCTATAATCCCGTACTTCATCACGCTGGGCACCGAGCTGGCCGACGACCAGGAGAACCGGGAGGGGAAAGGCGGCGGCGAACAGGCCACGTCTCTGGCTATTCTCAGGGTCATCCGCCTGGTCCGGGTCTTCCGGATCTTCAAGCTGTCCCGCCACTCCAAGGGTCTCCAGATCCTGGGTCAGACTCTGAAGGCCAGCATGAGGGAGCTGGGGCTGCTCATCTTCTTCCTCTTCATTGGAGTCATCCTCTTCTCCAGCGCCGTCTACTTCGCCGAGGCCGAGGAGAAGGAGTCCTTCTTCACCAGCATCCCGGACGCCTTCTGGTGGGCCGTGGTCTCCATGACGACGGTGGGCTACGGGGACATGTACCCTGTCACCATTGGAGGGAAGATCGTGGGTTCGCTGTGCGCCATCGCCGGCGTGTTGACCATCGCGCTGCCGGTTCCAGTCATCGTGTCCAACTTCAACTACTTCTACCACCGGGAGACGGAGGGTGAGGAGCAGGCCCAACTGCTCAATGTCAGCAACCAGAACCTGGCGTCCGACACCAACTCCAGCCGGCGCAGCTCGTCTGTCGTCAGCAAGTCGGAGTACATGGAGATCGACGAGGACATGAACAACAGCATCGACAACTTTAGGGAGGCCAACCTCAGAACTGCCAACTGCACGGCGCCGAGCCAGAACTGCGTGAACAAGACGAAGCTGCTCACCGACGTGTGAGGCGGAGACGGAAACGCTCCTGTAAATATGTAGAAATTCCCGGATGCTTTACTCCCAATGGTGCATTCGACTCTCTCTGCATCCATTCAGACGTGTGAAGACTTTCCGTGCAGATTTGTTTGGCAATAGCACAAAGACGAGCAGGTGTTTTTGATGAATTACTCTCTAAATGTAGTGACTTGTGCCCTCGAATTCTCTCGCTAAATTACAGGAACTCCTCTGATCTAGAGTCACTTCAACTGCCGTGGGGTGCAGCCGCTTTGTTTGAGTTTAAACTGCCACTTTTCAGCAGAAATATTCTCTAAAACAGACCTGACGGAGTTCCCCTTTAACAGCAATAGCACTGCCACTTTGCACCGAGATACTTCAGATAGAAGCGGTTCAAACTCGACATTCCGTAGACGATCCGGTCTGCAAGTTTAACGCAATGCAGGTTTATTTAGCAGCACTTTCCAACAATAAGACCATTCATTGCACTTTACATGTGACAGAAAAACAGGCAGTAGAAGCAGCTGCAGGGTTTACAGAGAATAAAGCAGGAAGGGATCGTTATTTTAGTCAAATATCTGCATCAGAAATGATCAGAAAACTGGGAAAAATGTGGATCAGTTTCCTCAGATGTCTCGTTTCGTCCAAAGAGAGAATGAAACCAGAAAACATTCAGACGTTTTTACCGAAATGTTCCTTAACCCTCCTGTTGTCTTCATTTACCAAAAAATATTGTTTCCTTGTATGAAAAAAATCCCAAAATTCATCAAAAAGTTTCCAAATTTCTGAAAATTTGCAAAAACTTCAGGAAGAAAATTCTAATCATTCCTTAAAAATTTTATTTTTAAAAAAAATCCTCCAAATTTGGCAAGACAATTCTTGTAAATATTTTCAAAAAATTAGTAAAAATCTTCCAAAAAAATCCTAAAAATATCTAAAGTGATTCCATATATATCAGCAAAACTACCAATATATTCTTTAAGAACATTAACAAAAAAAAAATCAACCAAAATCCAGTGAAATTCGCTGGATTTTAGTTGATTTTTAAGTGAATGTTCTTAGAAACATTTGAACATTTCTTTTTTTCCACCAAAAAATTTTCACAAATTTCCCCAAAAAATGTTAAAAATGTGGACATCAGAAGTTCCATTGTGAAAATCGATTTTTTTCCACATTTTAAAACTTTAAAAATTTGACCCGCAGGACGACATGAGGGTTAAACTGAATAATTGATGGCGATTAATTGTTTGTTCTGGTTTTTAAAAGAATAAAAGCAGAATAACTGGAGCTACTTTTACTCTTTGTGGGGACAATTTACTAATTAGCCGATAATTTATCAAACCTGCCAGACTTTGTGCGTCAGACTCAGATTTCAGGATCGAGGAACAAACGAAGCCCAGCTTAGATTGGAGGAAGTTTCACATCCTGCTGGATTCCAGGTGGAGCTCAGGTGTGTTCTTCTGTGGCACATCAGGGACGTTCTTCAGGCACCTTAAAGGACCGGGAGGCTGCGGGGTTCCTCCATGCAACGCTCCTTTATACCAACGCATGTGGAGACTCTCTTCTCTTATATCGGCATGCACAAGACGTTACCTCATTTGTTTTTTGTATTTTTTTTCTCTGTTGTCCTTCATCTCCTCCTGGATTTTCTCTCATCAGTTTTCACCAAAGTGCACTGGCTGTTTGTTCTGTTTTCGGGAGCGTTCAGTGTTGAATGTTTAAGGGAACAGGACTCCACCTTTACGAAGATCATGGCATGTCCAAATACTAAAGCATCAAGGCCTAATTAGCTCCATGGTTTAGCTACGTATACTCAATGCATGACAGTGTCAGTATTAATGCCTGCAGTCATGGAGGGATGAAGGTGAGGATGACGATGATCCTCATTACTGTCGACAGGATGCATGACGGAGCCGAAGGGGACAAATCTGCTAGAATAAAACACAAAAAAAAAAAACAGAATCAAGGGGGAAAAAAAGAGAATTTGAGGATCTCTTTAAAAAAAAAGACTTTCTCTGTTGAAGCTGTGATCTCTGATGAAGGAGTGCATGGGTCATCTCTGTGTTTTCATTTCAACCTTTAATCCGTTCAAGAAGGAAGGCAGGAATATTTATCAGACTTCACAGGTGTGTCTAAAGTTAGCTTCTAGTGCCTTGAACCCCGTCTGACCATAGAATAAAGTGCCTCCGATGCGACAGAGAGCTGAACTTCTGGAACTGAATTTATTCAGCAGTTTATTAAACCGGTCCTGGGTGGTGACACACAGCGGCAGAAAAGACAGAAAATGTCAAATATGTGTCTTCTGTTGTTGGATATCTGCAGGTTCTTCAGTGTTCTAGTGTTCCTCCTCAATGTTCTCGCCAAATATTGCTGCTTATTCACTTGGAAATTAGAGAAATGCAGTTTTAAGCAGTGAATCTTGAACTCTCGTGTCGTCCTGCGGGTCAAATTTTTAAAGTTTGAAAATGTGGAAAACGTATATTTTCACAGTGAAACTTCTGACGTCCATATTTTCAACATTTTTTGGTGGAAAAAAAATGTTTCTTAAGAACATGCACATAGAAATCAACCAAAATCCAGCGAAAATCTCTGGATTTTGGTTGATTTTTTTGTGAATGTTCTTGAAGAAAATAGAAGTTTTACTGATATATATGGAATCACTTTAGATATTTTTAGGATTTTTTGGAAGCTTTTTACTCATTTTTTGAAAATATTTACAATTTTCTTGCCAAATTATTTTTTTAAATTAAACTTTTTAGGGAAAATTTTCATCAACTATTGGATTTTTCTTCCTGAAGTTTTGTAAATTTTCAGAAATTTGGGGAATTCTTTTGCTGAGTTTTTGGATTTTTTTTCACACAAGGAAACAATATTTTTTGGTAAATGAAGACAACAGGAGGGTTAATGAGAATAAACCTGAAATGAAGCAGCAGAAGTAGATCTGAACTGAGCTGCTTCTGGTTCTAATGAGGGTTCAGCTGTTCGTCTACAGATTCAAACTCAAAGAAACCATCTTATATCATCTGCTTCGGTTAACTACATGCTCATTCTATTAGCTCTGGATTAGCCATAGAAGCTAACTGATAGAAATGCCCACATTGCTGCTGTGTGTTAGCAGCTGTGGCTAATGATGCAACAGAAACGATCCTGTTGGATTAGCTATGGAGGCTAACTGGCTAACCAGGCTAGCTGAGTCTACACAGAATAAAATATGCTAATTATTCAGCAGATTAGCAGCTTTAGCTTCCTGGTTCTGGTTTATCCAACAAACTACTAGTTAAAAAACTAAACCAGACTCAGAAGAAGCTCCTTGGATTAATTAAAAAAAAATTCAGAAGAAAATTCCTCAAATTTCTGAAAATTTGCAAAACCTTCAGGAAGCAAATTCCAATAATCTTTAAAAGTATATTTTCAAAAAATTAGCAAAAATCTTCCAAAAAAGCCAAAAAATATCTAAAGTGATTCCATATATATCAGTAAATCTTTTAACATTTTTTTTAAATCATTGCTTTTTTTTTCCCACAGAAAAATGTTAAAAAATTTCCCAAAAATGTTGAAACTGTGGACATAAAAATATATTTTTTCCCACATTTTCAAACTTTGACCCACAGGACGACACGAGGGTTAAATGTAAATCAGAGAGATGAACCAGTTTATGGACAAATTCATAAAAAAATGTAAAGAAAAGCTGGAAATGTTCCGTGTTGTTAAAGCAGCCGATCTTCTAGAACTTCAGGAAGGTTCTGACTGAAAACAGATCAGAAAAACTGCAGTAAAAATGGAGCAAATGATGGTTTAACTCAGCGTTTCTGGAGAAGAACATGCAGCTCAGTGCTACTGCCAGGCTTGGCTGGATGTTTCTGCAGAGATGATGGATCTGACCTCAGCGTTTCCTCTACACAACATCACCACAGGCGTTAGTCACTCTGCAGCCGTAAAATGGCTGCTGCTGCCGTTTCCTCCTCGCTCTGAAGCTGCTGCAGAGTTCAGGGAAAAACGCTGCGTCTTTCAATCAACCAGTCACTTTACTGCTTTATTTACTATCCAACCAGTCAGTTTACTGCTTTATTTACTATCCAACCAGTCAGTTTACTGCTTTATTTACTATCCAACCAGTCACTTTACTGCTTTATTTAATATCTAACCAGTTTACTGCTTTATTTACTATCCAACCAGTTTACTGCTTTATTTAGTATTCCTGGATACAGACACAGATGTGATCAGGTGTGATCAATAACTACGATCAGGATCCAACCAAACGTCCACACGAAGTCTCCTGATCTGCTGCTGCAGCTGGACTGATGATGAGATGACCTGATTAAAAACAATGATAAAAAACTGAAAATTTGATCTCTAATGATCTAATCATCCCGTTAAGTTCAGCCAAAGCTTCTGTTTGATTTATGAAAAATTCTCCATCATATGATAAAGACAGAAAACCAAACTTTTCTGTTTCCACGAGTCGCTGATAAAAGTTAGATTTCTTCTTCTGGTTTTAGCTTCATCTTCTAGGTGTACTGAGCTGTGTGTCACCAACCACAATCTGTTTCCTGAACTGCTGCTGAATCAAAAATCCCTTTAAAGAACATTTCAGAGGTAAATTAATCAGAGCTTCATCCCGAGGGAGCAAAATTTACAATTCCACGTTTTTTTAGAGGTAAAATCACAAAGAAGAAGACGTAATTGTGGAGTCAGTGGGAACATCTTCAGCTTGTTGCTTTTAGCTTCTGTTTGTTGGTTTTTAAGGGACCAAACCAGCTTCTACTTCATCAGATCTTCAGCTCAAACGATCACAGAACCGAACAGGGCAGAAGAACCCGAGTTAGATTCTAAAACTGCCATCAATCTGAGTCCGTTTACAAGCTTCCTACTACCCCGTCCAAACCGACCAATCAGTGAGGTTATCAGTGATCGATCGGCTTTGAGCTGCAGATCAAACGTTTAAATCGTTTCTTATTTCTGCTTCTCTCAGAAAAACTCCTAAAACATTTTTATGATTCTAACAGAGTTCCTCAGCCTGGTTCAGATCCACTGAAAGATCAAACAGCCTGGTAGAGAACCTGATGAGCATTAGTAGAAAAACCTGAGGAACATTAGTAGAAAAACCTGAGGAACATTAATAGAAGAACCTGAGGAACATTAGTAGAAAAACCTGAGGAACATTAGTAGAACACCTGAGGAACATTAATAGGCTTCTGGTTCTAATAAATAGTTAAATAATTATTAATAAATTGATCCGTTTAAAACGTTAGAACTCTGATTCTGGATCTGATCTGATTCTGAGAAGTGGAAGGAACCAGTTGAGGAACTCTCGAGGAAATCTGGAGGAACCACCATGGAGATGAAGGTTATGATGATGATGATGACGATGATGAAGGTTATGATGATGATGATGATGATGAAGGTTATGATGATGATGATGATGATGATGATGATGGTCATGATGATGATGATGAAGGCTATGATGATGAAGGTTATGATGATGATGATGATGATGATGATGATGATGATGATGATGATGATGATGATGATGAAGGTTATGATGATGATGATGATGATGAAGGTTATGATGATGATGATGATGGTTATGATGATGATGATGATGATGATGATGATGATGATGATGATGAAGGTTATGATGACGATGATGACGATGATGATGATGATGAAGGCTATGATGATGAAGGTTATGATGATGATGATGATGATGATGATGAAGGTTATGATGATGATGATGATGATGATGATGATGGTTATGATGATGATGATGATGATGATGAAGGTTATGATGACGATGATGACGATGATGATGATGATGATGATGAAGAGTTTGGAGATATTTCTGGATGTCCTGAACCAGATGAACTACATGATTCCAACCTGAACTTAAAGCTGCTGATAAATACTTTTAATTCATACGAACACGATGATGAAACCTTTATTCAGGGCGATGTTCTAAAATACAGTCAGACGGACCTCGTTTAGCTTTATTTCTGTTTAAAAACGTGTTTTTTTCAGTCAGACGGACCTCTTTTAGCTTTATTTCTGTTTAAAAAGTGTTTTTTTCAGTCAGATGGACCTCGTTTAGCTTTATTTCTGTTAAAAAAGTGTTTTTATTTCAGTCAGACGGACCTCGTTTAGCTTTATTTGTGTGTTTTCTCAGTCAGAAGCCAAAGTATGAGGAATGACATCAGACCTGTTTCCCTCCTGGATTCATTCCATCCCAGCGTTTCATTGGTGTTTTGGTTTTTCTGCTGCAGGGTCCAGTGTTTGTTGTGATGCTGAGGGTGGAGGGTTAATTCATGTCTATCTCATCATATAACAGCAGTTCAATAAATTTTGAAAGATGAAACTTTCCTGTTCTGGTTAAATGTGTTTCATTCTGCGGTAGTTTAAACCATTTAAATTTCACTAATGTGAAGCAGAAGGGAGTTTTTTTAAACTTTATTTTATTAGTTCTTTGCAGACAATAAACTGCTTTCTGTGTTTATTAATGAAGAACCAGCAGATCACTGGTTAAGAGTTCAACCAATCAGCTTCTGTTCTCTCTGAGTTCAGCCAATCAGCACTGAGCTGATAAGTTATTGTTATTCCACCCTTTAGTTTCCTGCCACAGCGCCCTCTGGAGGTGGTAGTGATTGTGGCAGCAGAGAGGAGGTCGGGGTGGAGGACGGGACGTTAAACCTCCCAGTGTTTAATCTGAACTGCTTCTTTATTGATGTCGTTTTGACCCTGGAGGTTATTATTTTGGTGGTTTTGACCCCGGAACTTGTTTATTTCCGCTTCTTCAGGGTAGAATGTTTCGTCTCAGCAGGTTTATCTGTAAAATCTGGACGTCCTGCTCAGAAGAACTGATCCCCACATAAAGGTCCGGTTATCACTCCAGTCATCATGTTTTCTATCACCTGTATGTATAAATAAAGCCTGAGTCCTTTGAATGAGAGAACACTGAGCTGCTCAGTAATAGAATCCGGTTCTGGGACGCCTTGGAAGCGAATCACTGGCAGCTCTGCAGGATCAACACCAACAAAGTCAAAGAACAAACCAGTGCAGCAGCAGCAGCACGTGGAGACGATTAAAATAGAAACGGCATTTAAAGCAGTGAGGAGTCGTCAGTCAGCTACTGATCCTGGACAACAACACGAAAGAGAAAAGACATGAAATGAAACAGACGAGCAGGACAAGAAAAGAAAAGGAAAGTAAATGAAAAGGAAAATAAAAGGAAAGAAAACAAAAATGAAACGAAATTAAACAGAAGAGAGCAGGAAAAGAAAAGAAAGTAGTGTGTAACTGCAGTGTGTAGCTGCAGTGTGTAGCTGCAGTGTTTAGCAGCAGAGTGTAGCAGCAGTGTGTAACTGCAGTGTGTAGCTGCAGTGAGTAGCAGTGTGTAGCTGCAGTGTGTAGCTGTGTGTAGCTGCAGTGTGTAGCTGTGTGTAGCAGCATTGTGTAGCTGCAGTGTGTATTCTTAGCGGGGTAAGAATAGCTGCAGTGACTCACTTCGTCCCACTGAGCAGCTTCTCTTCAGGACGTTATGGAGTCTATAGATGTTCTGCAAACACTGAAGGTCACCAGCAGCAGATTCTGACTCAGTTTGTCCTGAAGCTTAAAAACACTCAGAGTCCTGTTGGAACCTAAACTTTTCTTTTTCTCTTTGGTTCTTTGGTTTTCCTCCCACTGTTTCCTGTTTACATCTCACTACCTTTTTCTCTCCTTCCTTCACTCTTCTCCCCTTTCTTCTTTTCTTTCTTCTTATTTTCTGCTCTCATTAATTAAAATCTGTTTCTTTGTGGCTTTGGGCTTCCAGTGTTAAATGACTGCTATAACTGCACATCTTCTCCAGATATCTGGACCAGCAGGAACGTTCTCAACCTTCTGGCAGCTCCGGATTCTTCTGATTTCTGACAGAAGTAACGGTCATCTGAAGTGGTGTGAAAACATTCATGTAAAACGGCTGGTGACTCTAGAAATGTGGAGCTTTGAACATCAACGGTTATTTGATCCTTTCTGCACCTGACCAGGTGGAGCCTCAATGTTAGCACTGAATGAGGTGATACTGGTCTGAACTGGTCAGTCTGACTGGGAATAAAATCCCATTTAAAGGCTGGTAACATCTGATATTTGAGTCTGATGGAGCTATGCTAACAAGTTCCACCTGCTTCCAGTCTTTGTGCTAAGCTAAGCTGAATGAATACGGTTCTTCCTCCAGCTCCCTCTGTCCAGCATTGCAGTCCGTCCAGACCAGTGTCTTCTTCTAGAACCTTCCGGCTCTTCTGATAGTATCAGTTTTCCATAGCAACGACCAGCTGCTTCGCTGTGTCTCCACATGTCCATCCAGGGCTGGTCTACGTTGTCTAATAATGGTTGCCCAGCGTGGCTGTGGACCGTACAGAGACTTGTTGGTGAGGTGTGATGTCCAGGTGTTCTTTTCCATCCCTAACATTCTGGTAGAAGTCCCACCAGTTCTTTCTGAGAGAGTCTTCGTTAATGACCAGGAGTCGGATCCATAGAGCCAGATGGATTCCACTGATGCCTTGAATCCTCTCATTGTGGTGTTGTTTTAATTGGAGATTCCCATATTTTTGACAGAGAGTTTAACGCTCCCCAAGCTTTACCAGTTGTTTCTATATCATGTGCTGTGTTGGTGGAGCCTGCAAGATCTAGGAAATCATCAACTTTTTCAATTTCTGACCCATCTAGTGCTGCAGTGTCTCCTCAGATGTTGGGTTCAGGTGCATGAACTTCACCTTTCTAGCGTTCAGGAAGAGTCCAATCTGTCTTGTTTCTACCCGATGTAGAAGGTCAAAGTGGTGTTAGTGGTGTGGAGATGACAACCCTCATCCACAGGTCCTCAGAAGCAGGTCCTCAGGTAGTGGATAGATAGAGGAACAGTCCTCAGATATGAGCGTTAGCTGCTAACAGCCGGCTTCCCTTTGGCAAGGCATAGCACCACCTGCCACCTGAAGATCCATTCAGGAAGCAGGAATGGTGACAGCATTGGTGAGTGAACATTGATGGACGGCTGCTTCAGTCTCTGATGTTTGTTCAACGGTCGAACTGTCGAGAGTCAATAGTTTGGAAACTCTGAAAAGCTAAGCTAAACTAAGCTAAGCTCTTTGTGGATGAGCTCATGTCTGGCTGCTTCATCAGGACGTCACATCTGAGTGCAGGAAGTTCACTTTAGCATCAAAATGCAGGATAAAGATGAAGAAGATAAAACCAGTGAGTTTCTGAAACAGTCTGAAGGTTCTCATAGAGCTAGCGCTGTGAAATAATGTTTAACCCTCCTGTTGTCCTCATTTACAGGCACCAGAAAATATTGTTTCCTTGTCTGAAAAAAATGCAAAAAATCTGCAAAAAAATTCTCCAGATTTCTGAAAATTTACAAAACCTTCAGGAAGAAAATTCCAATTCCTTAAAAGTTTCTCTTAAAAGTTTTATTTTTAAAAAAATACACCAAATTTGGCAAAAAAATCTTGTATTTTCAAAAAAATTTGTAAAAATCTTTCAAAAAATCCTAAAAATATCTAAAGTGATTCCATATATACCAGTAAAACTTCTAATATTTTCTTGAAGAATATTCACAAAAAATCAACCAAAATCCAGCAAAATTTGTTGTATTTTGGTTTATTTTTTGTGAATGTTCTTAAGAAACATTTTTAACATTTCTTTTTTCCACTAAAAAATGTTCAAAGATTTCCCAAAAATGTTGAAAATGTGGAGATCAGAAGTTTCACTGTGAAAATATTTTTTTTCACCACATTTTCAAACTTTAAAACGAGTTAGTTTTGACCCGCAGGACGACACGAGGGTTAACCCAAACCAGGATCTTCTCTTGAACTGAACCTGACAGAAAAACCTGCTGGCTGCTTTAAAAGTTTAGTTAAAAATGACAGAAATTGTAAAAACAGAAAGGATTGTCGGATTTTTAACGTTCCTTGAATGTATCGTGTGTGACTTAATGTTCTGCGAGAAAAATGAACCAGACTTCAGCTTAAAATCCTCATATTTGATCAAAATCACTTCATTTTGCATTTCTGGTTTCTAAAATTCCCCTGAAGCTACTTATTTGCTCCAACCAGGTTCTGTAAAAACCTTCTTCTGGTCTGTAGAGAAACGTGTAACCAGTCCAACATCTACAGGACGAGGAGATGAATTTAACATCTGAGGAAACATGTTGGTTTTTACATGTTAGGAAAATAAATAACCAAAGAGAGGTTTCATTATCCTGGCTTCCATCGTTCTGACAGAAGACATCTCTGATTCTCTCTCCTTCATGATGTTCTGGTTCCTCAGAGCTGCAGGACTTTAAACATGAACCACAGTGGAGAACAATGAGACCTGGAGATTAGAGAAATGAAACAAAGCTAAGTGAAGAAAGTTTGAACACAAACTTCAGCCTCCAGAAATGAAAACTTTGGAGTTCTTCTGGAGCTTTTCGTCTCCTGTAGATGTTGGACTTTAGTCCTCCACTGGTTTTATCAGGATGAATCCCAGTGAGCTGCAGATCCAGTAAACCTTCAGTAGATGAGGCAGCCTGGGGCAGAGACCATGCTGGGCTGATGTGGGTGGAAGCACAGGAGTTCCACTGAATCAGAGACAAACACCGAGAGCTTCGCTATCTGAGGAAAGAACAAGGAGACTGAGGCCTTGTCCACACGTAGCCGGGTTTTTGTAAAACCGCATATCCTTCCCCCTCCGTCTAGAAAAAAACTTACGTACACACCACCTCGTTTTCAGAAAAAAACTTCATCCACACCTAACCGCATAAGTGCGTTTTTAAGCACATTCATAAGCATGCCGGACCTTTAGGTGGCAGTAGTTCCCCAAATCCTAGCAAGGTGGTGGAGAATAACCGTCCTTAACGTCGTCCTTCGCCTGTGTTGTTGAATGTGGAGCAGTATCTGGGCTTGTAAAAACAAGCAAGTAAAAAGCGCCTGTACAAGAAACATCGCCCAAAACCTTGTGAGAGCATCCATACTGTTACCAAATGTAAACACAGGTCGCATATGTGACGTAAGAACATATTTTGTCGCAGGCGGTGACGTTTCGAAACGCAAAACCCCGGTTACTGATGTCCACATGCAGACGCATAAAACGGAGAATTCGCAAATCTTCACTTTGGTCGGAATTTTTAAAAAGAATCGTTTATGATGACGTAAATCTGCGTTTTCGTGTGGATGATAGGCCGAATCGTAGAAAAATATCTTCGTTTTGTGAGATACCCAGCTACGTGTGGACAAGGCCTGAGACAGAAAAACACAACAGAAATATTCTTATTAAACGTTCACTAGATGTAGAGGAGCTGCTGGTGGAAACGTCTGGATATGAAACCAAACTCTGGAGAAGATCTGATGCAGAAACACTGGAGAGATGAAGGAACATCTGAATTTCTGAAACGTCTTTGATTAGAAAAACGTTCCTTAAAAACATCCAGTCAACCTTCAGTTACACAGAATGATCAATAAAACAACTGATCAACTTTATTAATTAGAACTGATCAATTTTATCGATAACTCAGATCTCTGATTCTCTCTGTTGTTTTGTGTCTTTATGTTGTGTACTTGCAGGCTTTATATAACACACACACACACACACACACACACACACACACACACACACACACACACACACACACACACACACACACACACACACAGTGTCAGGTGTTTTGCTGTAACTGGAGAGTCGACTGTTGATCATCTATCATTAACGGGACGATTTACCTGTTAGTCTCTGATCAATCATTCAGAGGGACAAGGAGACAAGGACAGAGGAGACAAGGAGACGAGGATGGAGGAGACAAGGACAGAGGAGACAAGGACAGAGGAGACGAGGACAGAGGAGACAAGGAGACAAACTGAGGTCTAAACTGGATGTTGGTTTGGGTTTTGGGTTTGTAGTGTTACTAGGGTTAGTAGGGTCACTAGGGTTACTAGGGTTAGTAGGGTTACTACGGTTAGTAGGGTTACTAGTGTTAGTAGGGTTAGTAGGGTCACTAGGGTTAGTAGGGTTAGTAGGGTCACTAGGGTTAGTAGGGTCACTAGGGTTAGTAGGGTTAGTAGGGTCACTAGGGTTAGTAGGGTTAGTAGGGTCACTAGAGTTAGTAGGGTTAGTAGGGTCACTAGGGTTAGTAGGGTTAGTAGGGTCACTAGGGTTAGTAGGGTCACTAGGGTTAGTAGGGTTACTAGGGTCACTAGGGTTAGTAGGGTCACTAGGGTTAGTAGGGTTAGTAGGGTCACTAGGGTTAGTAGGGTCACTAGGGTTACTAGGGTTAGTAGGGTCACTAGGGTTAGTAGGGTCACTAGGGTTACTAGGGTCAGTAGGGTTAGTAGGGTCACTAGGGTTAGTAGGGTTAGTAGGGTCACTAGGGTTAGTAGGGTCACTAGGGTTAGTAGGGTTAGTAGGGTCACTAGGGTTAGTAGGGTTAGTAGGGTCACTAGAGTTAGTAGGGTTAGTAGGGTCACTAGGGTTAGTAGGGTTAGTAGGGTCACTAGGGTTAGTAGGGTCACTAGGGTTAGTAGGGTTACTAGGGTCACTAGGGTTAGTAGGGTCACTAGGGTTAGTAGGGTTAGTAGGGTCACTAGGGTTAGTAGGGTCACTAGGGTTACTAGGGTTAGTAGGGTCACTAGGGTTAGTAGGGTCACTAGGGTTACTAGGGTCAGTAGGGTTAGTAGGGTCACTAGGGTTAGTAGGGTTAGTAGGGTCACTAGGGTTAGTAGGGTCACTAGGGTTAGTAGGGTTAGTAGGGTCACTAGGGTTAGTAGGGTTAGTAGGGTCACTAGGGTTAGTAGGGTCACTAGGGTTACTAGGGTTAGTAGGGTTAGTAGGGTCACTAGGGTTAGTAGGGTCACTAGGGTTACTAGGGTCAGTAGGGTTAGTAGGGTCACTAGGGTTAGTAGGGTTAGTAGGGTCACTAGGGTTAGTAGGGTCACTAGGGTTAGTAGGGTTACTAGGGTTTGGGTTAGGATGAGGATGAGGACTGATGAGAGAATGAATACTTCCTGTTTATAGATATTTTACATATTTGGACACAATCAAACCCTCATCTGAACCTTCATCCTAGACCAGAAGCAGCTGAGATGAAGTCTTTTGTGAAGCAGCTGAATGTTCTCAGTTTTTAGCAGATCTCTGAGAGCTTTAATCAGCTGTTTGCTCTGACAGAGTTTCATCTTTTTTCTGCTCCCATTTCCAGCTCTGCACTTACGCTGCTTTGCTGCTTCTGGATAAATATTAGTCTGCAGTGGCCTTAAAATAGCCAAGCAGATGACACATTTCTACATTCCTGCTGCTGATGAGAGTGATGGGCTGTCGATGGGTCGCCTTAGCAAAATGCTGCCTCCCAAATCCCCTCTGAGCAGCACTAATCTAATGGAGGAGGCTGTTAGTCCAAACAGCACCAGCTGAAGGTGCATGCTGGGAAACTCAGGGTCTCCTCAGGTGATGCTCCTCCCAGGATGTGGAAGGTGAACACACCTGTGTTCAGGCACTGAAGTGATGGAAGATCCTGATGTTGGAGCTCCAGCTGGCATCGTGTTCTGGTTCAGGAGAACCTGTTAGACATGAACCTGCTCAGAGAAAAGATCCCTGATCCTCTGGAGAACATGACCCCAGAGCTGCTGAAAGGGTTCTGGTTCTGGTTCTGTCCCTCTGAAGATGCGTGTCCAAACGTCCTGAAGACTTTGCGGTATTATTCACAGCTCCTATTTTTAGCACAGTGTTTCCGGCCTCCTTACAGTACGTTACACAAGCAGAGCCGGTCTGCTGTCAGGAAGCATTAGAGCCTCACCGGCCATCCGGCTTCGGCCTCACTGCAGGCAGGGGGTGACGACAGTGCAGAAAACAAGCCGGAGACATGGAGAAAACAAAGGGTAAGGGGCAGGGTTATGTAAATGATGCAAAGGCCGGCCGCCCAGAGGAAGAGGTGCACGCTCGGAAAGCCAAGTCTTCGTAACGTGGTCTTTAGCAGAGCCACGGCTGCAGGCGTCAACAGGCTCTGGAACCACTGAGACTTCACCTTTTATTCTTGCCAGGGTAACAGAGAACTCTATCAGCAGCATGTTGCCTTAGATCGACTGCAGCTGTCCACTTTTTATCTCGTCTATCTCCATTCAGCATCAAAAAGCAGCTTACAGGCTCAACGTCTCACCAAATGTAAACGAAAACACCTGGAGATTATTGTTTGGAGAATAAATGCAAGATTTTATCTTTAACTCGGCTCAGATGGCAGAAATTCGGATGAAACCCTTAAACTCAGGATTAAACAAACCTGAGTCTACAAACAAACCGAGCATCTCACCACCAATCCATTCACATTTCTCCAACATGTCACCTTAAATCTCAGGCTGATGCTAAGCTAACTAGCTAGCTAATAATGCTCTGACCAGCACACATGTGAGTCTGGTAGCAGGATCGGTTAGAGTTTCAGTCACTGAAAGGTGGAGGTTTGGATTGGAGGCTTTAAGACTACAGGATTCACCACAAATGATGCTGAAAATGGAAACAGATGAAGAGAGTCCAGCTGTTTGAAGTAGATCCAACTCCTCCTACACAGAATGAATAGGACTCCACAGGGACTGCTCTGGATGAACGTCGCTGCGTTTTCAGTAACAGAACAATCAGAGAATTTGGTCTGAAGCAGCTCCAAGAACACGGTCCTACCCCTAACCCTGGAGCTTCTGAGGTCCTGAACAGAAGATTTGTCTTCAGATGGAGCTCCATCAGTCCTGGAAGTGTTTCAGAAACCCATTGAACGCTTCCATCAGCTGAAAACAGGAACTAAATATGTTCTAGATAAGTTTTAAAAGTTCTAGATAAGTTCTAGATACATTTTAAATAAGTTCTAGATAAGTTCTACATAAGTTCTAAATAAGTTCTAGATAAATTCTAAATAAGTTCTGGATCAGTTCCAGATAAAGCAGCAGCAGTTTGAACATCATTCAGCTGTTCTGTGTTCTGTGTTTCCAGGAGAACCAGAAGCTTTATTGTCTTTATTCTGCAGTAATTCCAGAATTCAGTGTATAAAAAGACTCAACTTGGATCAGAACCTTTTGGAGCTGAATGAATAAAAGCTGAAAGCCGGTCCAGTCAGCTGTTCTGAACAGAACCAGAACCTCTGAGGTTCTGCTGCTGATTACCGGCAGACAGACGAGGCTAATCGCCGTCTCCTCGAGTTTCATTTTCCACTGCAGCGTTTCAGCTCCTCCCTGAGCCGCCATCGATGCATTCAGGCGGAGAGGAGGCGGGCCGAGCCGAGCCGAGCCGGGCCAGGCCTGTCTGTCTCTAACCAACACAAAGCAGCAGACAGTCTGAGAACAGACGGCCGCTCAGGTTTCATCTCTTCCTGTGACGCAGAGCAGAGCAGCCGGCGCCAAGCATCCATATGGACCACCAGCAGGACGCCAGCAGGACCAGAACCAGGTCCACAACCAGCTCCATTTCTGTTGCCACTGCAGATTATTAATCACGTTTAAATAACCGGGTTCAGGTCGACTGTGGAGGAAATGATTTTATGGAATCCAAACCAAAGCAGAAATAGTAGCTAATAAATGAGACGTTCTCTCAGGAGGACCTGGACCATCCTGGACTCACAGAGACCTGAGGGGGAACCCGGAGAGCTGGGCTCTGCTGGGTGTCCAGTTCCTCCATGGATCATATCAGCTCATGAAAGATTCACAGCAGAATGTCTGGAGCTGAAAGAGGAGATGAGTTAGTGAGCGGTTTAACCCTAGATGCAAACACCTGCAGAAAGAAGAGGTTCCCTGAGTTGCATCTTTATTTATATTTGCAGGTATATAGGTGTATCTATCCATTCTCCTGTCCAATCAGCAGGCCTACAGCTCCACCTGGTGGCGTCTCTGCAGCACTGCAGGTGGTTTATCTCCTGGTGAAGCGTGATGGAGACACGCTCCGTCACATCGCCGTGGGAGGATGCTGTGTGGAGACGAGCCTTGGCAACAGGCAAATGCTACCATGTGTTGCCATGGTAACCTGGTGAGAGGGAAGACAGGAGGAGATGTCAAAAAGCGAGGGAGGAAGATGAAATCCAAACAGCTATTATGACATGATGTAAGAGAAGCTCCCGGAGGACGAGCTGGTTTTCAGAGATGAGACTGAAATCCAACCAGAGATTTAGAGGAACTCTGATGATTCCAGGCTGATGTGTGACCAGCTTAATGAGATAAAGTAGGACAGCCTCTTCCTGCTGGCGCTTCTCAAACAAACAACACATTTATCTGAGGTCACACACTTCACCTCCTCATGGAAGTCCTGCATCTCTGAGGAACCAGAACATCATGAAGGAGAGAACTCAGAGACACCTTCTGTCTGTCAGGGAGAGCCATGGAAACCAGCAAAATAAAGATTCATTTTACAAAAGGGAATCATCATCCCTAACATGGTTTCTCAGATGTTAAAGCTGTGGAACAAACATCTCGTCGTCCTGTAGATCATCAAGTATCTCCATATTTCTTTTTCTCTCTGCTGGTTTCTGGAAAGTTTAGAACGAGACATTTAGTGATGTGATTTAGCTTCAGAGTAGGATTTAGTTCATTAAAAAAGAGTGTGAAGACATGGAGGTGTCCACAGGTGATCTGTTCCTCCAAAATAATGGATTCCTCCTGGAGCCTTCCTGATGGAGAACTTTTCTCCTGATGGAAGAAACAGACTGAGAGCAGATTAAACAACTGATGCATAACAACACCTGCACAACACCTGCAGAACACCTGCAGAACCCAAACAGAACACCTGGACAACACCTGGAGAACCCCTACAGAACACAGAGCTAACAGCGTAGAACATCCAGAAACCAGAACAGCAGCTTTCAGAGAAACAGAAGTTTTTTAGTTGTAACATTTCAACACTAGTTCTAAGGGTTTCACATAAAAAGCATTGATGGAACATAGAACCAGCTAAAAACAACGTTTCAACACAGTTAGAAACAGAGAACAACAGAAGGTCGACTGGATGGTTCAGCAGATGACAGATCTATTTTATAAACCAACAGGTTTAGAGAGAACTGGACCGATGTGGTCTACAGTTCTGAAGCAGCTGCAGCTGTTGGACGGAGTTCTTAGAGACCTGAGAACTCTGGTCCAATCGGGTTTTTCTGAGTCCTGCTCAGATGTGAGTCCTTTGAGTCTGGATGTTCTTCAGGTGGTTTCTGGTTCTGGTTTGTAGTTTTTAACGGGTTTGTTGGATCCTGAGCTCTAAATGTGGATCTGGTCCTCTAAGACGTTTATAAAGCTGTGGGTCGTCTGCAGACTTCTGGTTAAAGATCTGGTTGTTCTCTAGAATCTCATGTTCTTATAGAACAGAAGAAGCTCCAGAAAGGAGCCATGGCAAACTCCACAGCTTATTATGGTCTACAGACACTAATCCAGACGGGTTCATCACTCAGTCCTCCAGCTGGTCCAGGACCTTCTCCTGGTGGACTGTAGAGGGCAGCACTGCGGTCCAGGAAGACTGGAACTCCAGGTTTAGGTCACTGCAGACTGATGTTCTCCAAGGCCCAGTCCTGACTGGAGAACATCAGAACTGGTGTTTAGTTCCAACAAGTTCTGTTCTGTTGAAGAATTGCTTTTCATTGGTTTAGCGTCAGGTTTAAAATGATCTGAAGTCTGTTGGTAAAATAGCAAAGCTGAAATTTATACACATGTACATATATATGTGTTTAGATATATGTATATATGTGTGTGTGTGTGTGTGTAGTGTGTGTGTGTGAGAGAGAGAGAGAGAGAGTGGAAGACTTAAATCTGCTTTTAATGCGTTTCACTGTTAATACCCTGAATACTGACTGAGGGGGGGCAGTCTGAGGATTTAGACAGCTGACAATTAAAATCCTCAACGCAAACCCCCCAATACAGACCACACACACTACACACACACACACATAGACAGACACGGTGTCTGTGTGTGTGTGTGTGTGTGTATGTAGTGTGTGTGTAGTGTGTAATCCTGTGTCTCTGCCTACAGTGCACCACAACACCAAAAAAGTCAATGGTCTTTATTGTGTTACTGTAGATCCACATGTGACCATGATTTCCAGATCTCAGGTGGATCCAGCTGTTAGAGTCTATGGGTCAGTTAATGGTTAATGGTCAATGGTGAGTGGTTAATGGTTAATGGTGAGTGGTTAATAGTTAATGGTGAGTGGTTAATGGTTAATGGTGAGCGGTTAATAGTTAATGGTGAGTGGTTAATAGTCAATGGTGAGTGGTTAATGGTTAATGGTGAGTGGTTAATAGTTAATGGTGAGTGGTTAATGGTTAATGGCGAGTGGTTAATAGTTAATGGTGAGTGGTTAATGGTTAATGGTGAGTGGTTAATAGTTAATGGTGAGTGGTTAATGGTTAATGGTGAGTGGTTAATAGTTAATGGTGAGTGGTTAATGGTTAATGGTGAGTGGTCAATGGTTAATGGTCAATGGTCAATGGTTAATGGTGAGTGGTTAATGGTTAATGGTGAGTGGTTAATAGTTAATGGTGAGTGGTTAATGGTTAATGGTGAGTGGTTAATAGTTAATGGTGAGTGGTTAATGGTTAATGGTGAGTGGTTAATGGTTAATGGTGAGTGGTTAATAGTTAATGGTGAGTGGTTAATGGTTAATGGTGAGTGGTTAATAGTTAATGGTGAGTGGTTAATGGTTAATGGTGAGTGGTTAATAGTTAATGGTGAGTGGTTAATGGTTAATGGTGAGTGGTTAATGGTTAATGGTGAGTGGTTAATAGTTAATGGTGAGTGGTTAATAGTTAATGGTGAGTGGTTAATGGTTAATGGTGAGTGGTTAATGGTTAATGGTGAGTGGTTAATAGTTAATGGTGAGTGGTTAATAGTTAATGGTGAGTGGTTAATGGTGAGTGGTTAATAGTTAATGGTGAGTGGTTAATAGTTAATGGTGAGTGGTTAATGGTTAATGGTGAGTGGTTAATGGTGAGTGGTTAATAGTTAATGGTGAGTGGTTAATAGTTAATGGTGAGTGGTTAATGGTTAATGGTCAGTGGTTAATGGTTAATGGTCGATGGTTAATGGTTAACAGTTAATGGTGAGTGGTTAATGGTGAGTGGTTAATAGTTAATGGTGAGTGATTAATGGTTAATGGTGAGTGGTTAATGGTTAATGGTGAGTGGTTAATAGTTAATGGTGAGTGGTTAATGGTTAATGGTGAGTGGTTAATAGTTAATGGTTTATGGCCAATGGTTAATGGTGAGTGGTTAATGGTTAATGGTGAGTGGTTAATAGTTAATGGTGAGTGGTTAATAGTTAATGGTGAGTGGTTAATGGTTAATGGTGAGTGGTTAATGGTTAATGGTTAATGGTCAATGGTCAATGGTTAATGGTGAGTGGTTAATGGTCAATGGTGAGTGGTTAATGGTTAATGGTTAATAGTTAACGGTTAATGGTGAGTGGTTAATGGTTAATGGTTAATGGTCAATGGTCAATGGTTAATGGTGAGTGGTTAATGGTCAATGGTGAGTGGTTAATGGTTAATGGTTAATAGTTAACGGTTAATGGTGAGTGGTTAATGGTTAATGGTTAATGGTGAGTGGTTAATGGTTAATGGTTAATGGTCAATGGTCAATGGTTAATGGTGAGTTGTTAATGGTCAATGGTGAGTGGTTAATGGTTAATAGTTAACGGTTAATGGTGAGTGGTTAATGGTTAATAGTGAGTGGTTAATGGTTAATGGTGAATGGCCAATGGTCAATGGTCAATGGTTAATGGTTAATGGTGAGTGGTTAATGGTTACTGGTTAATGTTTAATAATCATATGGTCAATCTGAACATAAAACCTGTTTAACAAATACAGCTGATAACTACCGTCTGATACCTGATATCTTTGACAGGAGTTTTAGGTTTTGTTGAGCCGACTGACAGACATGTTGAACCTGCTTCATGGTTCAGCTTCTGGTCAGTCTGGATTATATCTCATCTGGCCTGAGAACAGCATCAACCAGGAGGAAACTGGAAAACACTGCTGGGAGACACATAAATGGAAATAAAGCAGGACTGACAGGAGTTATTGTTTTGGCCTTATTAGATAGTTACAGTTGGGAGGCAGACAAGAAAGTAGGGAGAAGCCATGCCGTGAAGGGCCGTGAGCAGGAATCGAACCCAGGCCGCTGCCCCTGTTCATGGGTCTGGGTGCCCCAGGATCTCACTGTTTTAACCCTCCTGTTGTCTTCATTTATGGGCACCAAAAAATATTGTTTCCTTGTCTGAAAAAATACAAAAATTCCACAAAAAAATTCACGAAATTTCTGAAAATTTGCAAAACCTTCAGAAAAATTCCAATAATTCCTCAAAAGTTTCCCTTAAAAGTTTTATTTTTTAAAAAATCCCCCAAATGTGGCATGAAAATTCTTGTAAATATTTTCAAAAAATGAGAAAAATCTTCCAAAAAAAAATCCTAAAAATATCTAAAGTGATTCCATATATATCAGTAAAACCAGTATACCAGTAAAAAGATGTTTTGGTGAATGTTCTTAAAGACAAATTTCTTTAACATTTTTTGTACCAAAAAATGTTGAAAAATTTCCTGAAAATGTTGAAAATGTGGACATCATAAGTTTCACTGTGAATATATGTATATTTTTTCCACATTTTCAAACTTTAAAATGAGTCAGTTTTGACCCACAGGACAACATGAGGGTTAATGAAATATTGTATTTTAGTTTCACAGAAAGTCTTTAAGCTTCAGAGTATTTCTATCGAATATGAATATTTCTGCACAGTGAGAAAAGAGACAGAACAGTTGGACTCTGTTTGCTTTTCGTTCATCTGCAGCGAAAGCTCAGAGGAAACAGCAGTAAACAGAAAGCTGCAGCAGGTAAACCAACAGCAGAATGTTCCTCTGCCAACATGTGGAAACTCTGAGTGAAGCTGCTTTACTGGCTTTGGTTTGTGCGGAGCTTTAACCTGACCAGGTATCATCCCAGCAGCCAGCGGTCCTCACAGAGATAGCAGACTCTCACACTGTGGAGGAGGCAGCACATTCAAACTGCTGCCATCTTGACACCGACGGCTCTCTGGAGCAGAATGAGCTCTGATTGGTTGTTTTTCTCTGAGAATCAGGACACCAGGCAGGAACATGAGTTTGTGAGGATCAGGACCAGTTATGGTTGGAGGTGGACTTCCTCCCATACATCAGGTCTCCTCCCTGGCAACAGCGCTGACCTCTAAAATACAGAAGTCTGTTAAAATCCCTGTACGGATACATTTCACAACACCGATTTACAAATCCATTTAGCATCTGCAGACTTTTCATAATCTGCTGCATGTTTAAGCTGTGGAGGAAACTGTGACTTTAAATGAGTGGCACGCATGACGTGGTGTCCTTGATTTTCCTGCTTGCACGTGTCCTCTCTGTGTGGTATTATGCAGGCATTTGCTGTCAAGACTTCTTAAACTCATCGCAGCGTTTCTCCGCTCTGCATGCAGCCCTGAGCCCAAACACACATCCAGCACAGTAACACGGTGAGGACACACGGTGTGAAACGCACACGGATGTGCTGATGGGAGGTGGGTGATGCTGCCTCAGGTGTTGGAGTCTGACTCAGGCGACTGTCGGCCGGCGGCGGCTCGACTCCTGCATGTCCAAATCTGATGTTTTACCGCTACTGTACCAACGAACACGTGATCACATGTTCAGGAACACGCCAAGGCTTCATCTGTTCTCTCTCCTTTCTTTGTTTACAGAGTTCACATTTTGTCTTTGTTGTTCTCTGACGTCTGTTCTCCACCCTCACCCTGACCGGCGAGGCAGACCTCTGCCCTCCCTACACTTGGTTCTGGTTCTTCCTGACTTGGTTTTGCCTGGTTCTAAAGGAGTTTTTTTTTGTTCCTTTTGTCACCAAGTGCTACTCAAAGAGAACCCAAAGGAAACTTTGGATTTGTTGGGTTCTGTTTAGAATTTGTAGCGTCTTTGCTACACCATATAAAGTCACGAGATGACATACAGCGCCGTGCAGAAGTATTTGCCCCCCTACACAAATCTATTTCTGCATATTTCTGACACTTAAATGTTCTTGATCATCAAACTAATGTTTATATTTATATATTATTATACAGAGATACCCCACACAACACAAAATGACATTTTTAAATTATGGTTTATTGAAGAATTATCTTCTTCTTCTTAGGGCTCCTGCAGAGGGCGGGGCATCCCATCCATGTGCATCGAGCCGACCAGATGAACCAGTTTCTTCCACTGCTGGCGGTCTTGTGCCAGCAGCTCTGCATCCTCCACAGCAACTCCATGTTGTTTGAGGTCGCCCGCAACAACGCCGAGCCATCGGGTGCGGGGCTTGCCTCGTGGTCGTGTCCAACCTGCGGCCTTCGGGTCGAACTGGAGAATGGTGTTGTAGTTGTGGTCTGTTGTGGAGCGGTTGGGCATGAAGCCAGCCTGCTGGGGACGGCGGCTGCCTCTGATGGCTGGGAGAGCACGAGTGAGCAAGATCCTGGTGAAGAGCTTGCCGGGGATGGAGAGAAGGGTGATGCCTCTGTGGTTGCTGCAAACAAGCCTGTCTCCCTTACGTTTTCAGAAGGGCAGGATGACTCCTCTGGTCCAGTCGCTGGGAAGCCTCTCTGTCTCCCACACCTGATTGAATATGTGGGTGAGTCACTCAATGATGCTATTGCCGCCTGATTTCAGCATCTCAGCAGTGATGGCACAAATGCCGGGGGCTTTCTTGTTGTTCAGTTTTTTCAGAGCGGCTCGGACTTCCTCAGTTGTGACAGGGTCTGTGCAGCAGGTGTCATTGGGGACCGTAGCGTTTGCAGCTGCTGCGATGTTGGGATCAGCCGGGATGGTGTTGTGCTGAAGAAGGAGGCTGAAGTGCTCTTTCCAGCATTCGAGGCAGTCTGCTTCCATTGTGATGAGGTTGCCACCCGAGTCAATTGAAGAATTATTGAAAACTTAAATCCCCTTATGAAAAAATAATTGCCCCCAAGAACCTAGAAACTGGTTAGTTCCTTGGCAGCAACAGTTAAATGTTTGTTCAAGCTGTGATCATCATCTAAATCCACAGAGGAACGTTCCACTCTTCTCTGTAGAGTAGTTTTAATTTGTCTTCATTCGATCGTTTCAGATCATGAACTGATCTTTGTCTTCTCACAGCATCTCAGCTGGATCCAAGTCCAGACTTTGACTCGTCCTCTTCAGAACCTTCATTTAGTTCTTGCTGAGCCACACAGAGGTGGACTTCCTGGTGTTCTTTGGGTCTTTGTCTTGCTGCAGGACCCAAAAGTGTTCAGCTTCAAGTCATGATCTGATGGTGGATGTTCTCCAGCAGAATCTTCTAATAGAGAACCAAATTCATGGATCCATCAGTGATGACAAAATGTTTTTTTGCAAACACCAGTTGAACCTGTATGGGTTTTTTGTGGTCAGTAGTGGATTGTACCTTATGTGGATCTCATTCTAACCCTAACCCAGAGTCTTCCTCATAGTGGAACCATGTAGACGGACCTTAACTGAGGCCAGTGAGGTCTGCAGATCTTTAGATGTTCCTCTGGGTTCTTTTGTGACCTCCTGGATTAGATGCTGATGTTCTTGGAGAAATGTAGATAGTTGGTCCACTCCTGAAGGTTCTCCACTCTTCCATGTTTCTCCATTTGTGGATAATGTCTCCGACTGAGGTCCTCTGGAGTCCCAGAGCCTCAGCTATGGTTTTGGAACCCTCCAGACTGATGGATGTCAGTGACTTTGTTCCTCATCTGTTCTTAAATCTCTTTAGAACGTGGCATTATGTGCTGATTTTTGAGACCCTTCAGCTGCTTCACAATGAAGACGGGTTCTTTTTAGGGATGTTTAGGTTCCACCAACCTGGTAGGGACCACATGTGAAGAAGGAGAAGAAGAAGAAAAAGAAGAAGAAGAAGAAGAAGAAGAAGAAGACAATATGGAGAAAGATCTGGGAGTATGGGATGGAGAGCAATGATTGTTCTGGACTGAAACTGTTGGAGGTCAGATGTTGGAATGTTCTCAGGAGGTTCCAGTAGCTGATGTCTTTGACTACCAGCTCTTGTTTTCTGCCGTTTGTTTTACTCAGAAATGAAAACACTTGAGAAAGCCTGTTGTTATCAACTGCTGCAGCTCTGAACTGCGTCTGTAATTAGAGAGCTGATTTGCGAGCTGCAGTCATTATGGATGCTGGTTGTTAGTGGTTACCTGTTGTTATGGTTACCGTCTCCCTCTGTAACTGGCAACAGGACCTGAAGTACCACAGAGTGGGACTGGGCTCAGCTCTCCATCTCCCACACAGAACACAGGATGGATGGGTTTGGGACAATTTAAACCCTGGTTTAGTTTGGTTTCATAACCAGCTCAGCACACTTTCGTCACTTAAAGAAGCTCCTTAAAGACACGAAACCTTTTAGATCAGCTGCATATTCAGTAGAAGTACAGCTCAGTTCAATAGAACATGAAGTTTGGTATCATAGTGAACACGTTTACTGTCCTTCACAAACACACCATCATCATCTCAGCAAGTAGAAACTGCTAGAACCAGCTGGAACCAGTTCAAACTGCTAGAACCAGCTGGAGCCAGTTCAAACTGCTAGAACCAGCTGGAACCAGTTCAAACTGCTAGAACCAGCTGGAACCTGTTCAAACTGCTAGAACCAGCTGGAACCAGCTCAAACTGCTAGAACCAGCTGGAACCAGTTCAAACTGCTAGAACCAGCTGGAACCTGTTCAAACTGCTAGAACCAGCTGGAACCAGTTCAAACTGCTAGAACCAGCTGGAACCTGTTCAAACTGCTAGAACCAGCTGGAACCTGTTCAAACTGCTAGAACCAGCTGGAACCAGTTCAAACTGCTAGAACCAGCTGGAACCAGTTCAAACTGCTAGAACCAGCTGGAACCTGTTCAAACTGCTAGAACCAGCTGGAACCAGTTCAAACTGCTAGAACCAGCTGGAACCAGCTCAAACTGCTAGAACCAGCTGGAACCAGTTCAAACTGCTAGAACCAGCTGGAACCTGTTCAAACTGCTAGAACCAGCTGGAACCAGTTCAAACTGCTAGAACCAGCTGGAACCTGTTCAAACTGCTAGAACCAGCTGGAACCTGTTCAAACTGCTAGAACCAGCTGGAACCAGTTCAAACTGCTAGAACCAGCTGGAACCAGTTCAAACTGCTAGAACCAGCTGGAACCTGTTCAAACTGCTAGAACCAGCTGGAACCAGTTCAAACTGCTAGAACCAGCTGGAGCCAGTTCAAACTGCTAGAACCAGCTGGAACCAGTTCAAACTGCTAGAACCAGCTGGAACCTGTTCAAACTGCTAGAACCAGCTGGAACCAGTTCAAACTGTTAGAACCAGCTGGAAGCAGTTCAAACTGTTAGAACCAGCTGGAACCAGTTCAAACTGTTAGAACCAGCTGGAAGCAGTTCAAACTGTTAGAACCAGCTGGAACCTGTTCAAACTGGTAGAACCAGCTGAAACCAGTTCAAACTGTTAGAACCAGCTGGAAGCAGTTCAAACTGTTAGAACCAGCTGGAACCTGTTCAAACTGTTAGAACCAGCTGGAAGCAGTTCAAACTGTTAGAACCAGCTGGAACCTGTTCAAACTGATAGAACCAGCTGGAACCAGTTCAAACTGTTAGAACCAGCTGGAAGCAGTTCAAACTGTTAGAACCAGCTGGAACCTGTTCAAACTGCTGGAACCAGCTGAAACCAGTTCAAACTGTTAGAACCAGCTGGAAGCAGTTCAAACTGTTAGAACCAGCTGGAACCTGTTCAAACTGGTAGAACCAGCTGGAACCAGTTCAAACTGTTAGAACCAGCTGGAACCAGTTCAAACTGCTAGAACCAGCTGGAACCAGTTCAAACTGCTGACTTCACTGGATTTTATTGTTCTGTCTGTCGACTGTGATGAAGAAAACCTTCCAGTTTTCACAATAAAAGTCTGTTGTACTGCATGTAAAAACTCTTCCATCTCCAGACTGAAAGTATTGGATGAAGGTTGATGAGATTTTCTATTGACATGGTGGTCATGTGACTTTCTCTCTAGTGCCACCATGAGGTTGACAATTAGATTTTTTAACTTCTATTGCAGCAGCTGTTTGGGGCCTTTTTGCTGCCTAATTCTATATTTAATTTCCTGTTTGAAGCTGATTAACTTCTTATGTTAACATCACATCATTGGAGGACATTCATTAACCATCGTGTCGTCCTGCTAGTCAAATAGACCTGTTTTAAAGTTTGAAAATGTGAAAAAAAAAAAAATTTCACAGTGAAACTTCTGTCCACATTTTCAACATTTTTGGGAAATCTTTGAACATTTTGTGGTGGAAAAAAAGAAATGTTAAAAATGTTTAAGATCATTCACATAAAAATCAACCAAAATCCAGCGAATTTCACTGGATTTCGGGTGATTTTTTGTGAATGATCTTAAATAAAATAGAAGTTTTACTGATATATATGGAATCACTTCAGACATTTTTAGGATTTTTTTTGGAAGATTTTTTGTCATTTTTTGAAAATATTTACAAGAGTTTTCTTGCCAAATTTGGGGGATTTTTTTAAAACAAAACTTTTAAGGAATTATTGGAATTTTTCAGAAATTTGGGGAGTTTTTTTGCTGAATTTTTTTTATTTTTTTCAGATAATGAAACAATATTTTTTGGTGCCGGCAAATGAGGACAACAGGAGAGTTAAACCATATTTTCTTTCAGAGTGACTTAAACATTTTACTTTCCTATAATCAGGGTGAAAATATTTTCACATACGTGTTCTTCTAACGGAGAATCTCTCTGAGGTAAATGCTTGTTTCTGATTTTATTCCTTGTTTACTGATTTTGTTCCTCACAGCATGAAGCCACTTTCACGTTTTCAGAGCTGCTGACGGTGCATGACAAATATGATAAAGTTTATTGTAAAAACATCTAATGGCCGTATCCAGTGCGTGAAATCGCAGCGTTGCCAGTGGCTGCATGATGGTGAGTTATTATTCATGGCTGCAGTAGTCTGAGGACAGTGCATTAATCCAGGGGCGGGGAGATGCACATAGTTCTTATCATGATGAGGCGGGGGCATTAGATAAGGAAAAGGATAAATGTAGTGCTCGTGCTTTGTTTTCTAATCCAGCCACAGGGCTAAGAAACTAACCTTTTAAATAGGTCACCTTCTCTGCTTTTAGAAACCAACACTGAGGCTCTGTCCGCCGGCTCTCAGCATCTCACTGTCCTCTGTTTGTTCTCTCGGTTCTGTTTGGATCGGCCTCGGCTAAAATATGAGAATATTAATCTCACAGGATGTAGACTGATGTTCTGTAGCTGCATCGCCATCATGCATTCAGGATCCTGTTCACACTTTAACATCCTGAACAGGATTATTCTTCCTGCAGGACTGATGTGACGGCTTCATGTTGGACAGACACAAAAAGATCACAACAAAGCTTGATAGGCAAACTAAACTACGGCAAAGAAACACAAACCATCAAACGAGAAGTCTAAATGATCAAATACAAAGAAAATCAAAAAAAAAAAAATAAGCAGAATGGCCAAGAAACTCTGTAAAAACACTCAAAATGACCATAAAAATCCCACAAGTCATGAAGAGATGAAAAACAAAGACCAGAACAGAATGACCCACTCACAAACAGGAACTATAGTGGTCAGGTTCCAGTCCGACCCACAAACAGGAACTATAGTGGTCAGGTTCCAGTCCGACCCACAAACAGGAACTATAGTGGTCAGGTTCTAGTCCGACCCACAAACAGGAACTATAGTGGTCATGGTTCTAGTCCTACCCATAAACAAGAACTATAGTGGTCAGGTTCTAATCCGACCCACAAACAGGAACTATAGTGGTCAGGTTCTAGTCCGACCCATAAACAGGAACTATAGTGGTCATGGTTCTAGTCCGACCCATAAACAGGAACTATAGTGGTCAGGTTCTAGTCCGACCCACAAACAGGAACTATAGTGGTCATGGTTCTAGTCCGACCCATAAACAGGAACTATAGTGATCATGGTTCTAGTCCGACCCATAAACAGGAACTATAGTGGTCATGGTTCTAGTCCGACCCATAAACAGGAACTATAGTGGTCAGGTTCCAGTCCGACCCATAAACAGGAACTATAGTGATCATGGTTCTAGTCCGACCCATAAACAGGAACTATAGTGGTCAGGTTCTAGTCCGACCCATAAACAGGAACTATAGTGGTCATGGTTCTAGTCCGACCCATAAACAGGAACTATAGTGGTCATGGTTCTAGTCCTACCCATAAACAGGAACTATAGTGATCATGGTTCTAGTCCGACCCATAAACAGGAACTATAGTGATCATGGTTCTAGTCCGACCCATAAACAGGAACTATAGTGATCATGGTTCTAGTCCGACCCACAAACAGGAACTATAGTGGTCAGGTTCTAGTCCGACCCATAAATATTTACTGCAGGTTCTTGTCCCACTCTTCTCCCAAAAAATCTATCTTTAAAAAATAATTGGATAAAATGCATTTCTACATCTGATATGGGACCCAAAAATGCTCCATTTCATTAAACATTCTGTTCTGTTCAGTTACTCGCGATAATAATCAGAGCTGTGATGATGCTACATTTACAATAAAACAAACCAAATGAATACTTGTACATGTGTAGTTTTGTGACTGCAGGAGGATCCAGAGTTTAAAGTGTAAAGCGGTTCTGAAGTCTACAGTTATTTTCCATGATGTTAGTCGGAGCAGCTTCAGGACTCTGGCATTGAGGAGGACAGCTGCTTTCAGCCTTTGTAGCTCCGAAGAATGAAGAGCTTCTCCTGTAAAGGCAGCAGGAACAGAGTGTGGCCTTGGGGCTCTGGTGGACGTCAGGAGTCCAACACAAAGACCACAAAGAGCCCAGAATGAAGGCCGTCGTCATGTGGAAGCAGCCTTTATGTTCACACTGGAAGCAGCAGCATTCAGGTCTGAAAACAAACCGAAACGTTAATGTTGGAGCTGCAGGTAAATCAGATGATTTAACATCTGCTTCCACAGAAACTCTCATCTCCTGCTGCTGTTAACAATTAACAATTTCAAAACTGGTTTAAAACATCTGACACCATCAGCCACAACATTAAGACCTGCAGTACACTGGAGCTCCTCTCTGATTGGTCCACAGCCCTCTGAAGGTGTCCTCTGGTTTCAGATCCTTTTCAGTCCTGCAACAAAATAAATATAATATTTATTATTATTATTATTATTATTATTATTATTATTATTATTATTATTATTATTATTATTATTATTGATAATGATAATAATAATAATAATAATAATAATAATAATAATAATAATAATAATAATAATAATAATAATAATAATAATAATAATAATAATAATAATAATATTTAATGGTGATCAACAGGTTGAAGTAAACAGTCGGTGTTCAGTGTTTGGATGTTCAGATTGGAGTAAACTTTGGTTATCAGACAGTGAGCAGAACTTTGAGAACTTTGCTCATTAAAGTGTGGAACAGAGTGAGATGTTTCTAAAATGGACATCTGATGTTCCTCTCAGTGATGCTGCTGCTTCTGCTCTAAAATCAGGTCAAGTGTGTTCCAGTGGGTGTGATGTTTAGTAAAATCATTGTCAGCATTTCTGGAGTCAACGGGAACATTAAAGGAACGTTTCTGTCATAGTTTAAAAAAAAACAGGAATTTCTGTTAAAAAAGATAGAAAATAAAATCAAGATTTAAAGTATGAGCTTCAAAAGAATTCTTTACAACAAACTTCAGGCCTCCATCACTGATTCAGACACTGCAGGACTTCTGAGTCTTCTGGAGTCTTCTGGAGGACTTCAACAAGTGGACTAAAATCAATGAAAAACATTAAATCTAAGTTAAAACAAGAAATCAAGCCACTCTATTGAAGATCTCACAATTAAGACCTTTTAGGTTTACTGGAGATAAAGACTCTGAGCCGCCTGATGGTGGCGCTGCTGAGGCGAGCAGGCGAAGAAGAAGAAGAAGAAGAAGAAGAAGAAGAAGAAGAAGAAGAAGAAGAAGAAGAAGAAGAAGAAGAAGAAGAAGAAGAAGAAGAAGAAGATTTCAGGAAGTTCCAGGTTCTAGGTTCAGGTGGTGGATTGGAGAAGAACAGCTTCAGTTATCAGTAAAGTTCTATGAGGAGGTTCTGGGAGGAGGTTCTAAAAGGAGGTTCTGTGAGGAGGTTCTAAAAGGAGGTTCTGTGTGATTTGAAGATTCTTACTGTGGAGTTGCTGATGATCTGAGCAGCAGGACATCAAAGGTTGAAGCTCCACAGTGGATGGAACCAGAACCAGAACTTCTTTCCCAGCAGAGTCCAGTGTTCTGTCCAGTTCTACAGCAGCTGAGGTGGAACAGTGGGAACTGAATTTAGAACCAGCTTCTTAATGAACAGATAGAAAATGTTGAGCTGCTGCTAAAGTTGGTTCTGATATAAACGATGGAGAACCAGAATGTTCTGTCCAAAGTGTTTTTGCTGTTCTGAGACTGTTCCCATCCAAACTTCAGGTTCTGACCCAGTTTGATTCTTAATGTGAGAATTAAAACAGAGAAAAGGTTTTCTGCTGCAGAACTTTGGTTCCACTAACAGAGTTCTAACAGTAGAACCTTCCTGTTGTAACTGTGGTTCTGTAGAAACAGGTGGAACTTTCTAGTTTATTTCCTTTAAACCAAAGGAACTTCATGTGTTCTGGTCCTATTAAAGGTTCTCATTCTGATTGACGTTTTAAATAAAAGAAGGGAACAAATCTGACGGCCAGCGCGCGCACTTTGTCACCAACGGAGCGCGTGTCCGCGGGGAGCGACGGGGGGAGGCCAGATGGAGGGAACAGCGGATGACAGCTTGTCTCTCAGACACTCTCTGCGCTTCAGCTCCACTTTTGACGTCAGGAATAATCAGGCGGCTTCATCCGGGTCTCCGCCGCTCCGTTTAGTCCCGTTCAGACCCGAACAGAGGAGGAGCAGCGAGGACGTGAAGCGGAGCGGCGGCTGGAGCAGCACGGCCCGGTCCAGAGCGCAATACCGGCCCGGTCCAGAGCGCGGCTCCGTCTCCATCTGCTGCACTTGGGCTCCTGTGGACGCGTCGGGAGGATGTTCGCGCTGCGGCTCAACAAGTCTCCCTCCTTCTGTCGGTAACTGGATGGCTGCGGAATGGAGATAGCCTTGGTGAGCTTTGAGAACGGCGGCGCCAAAGGGAGCGGCGGCAGCAATGCGGAGGAGAGCTGCCGGAACGCGCTGGATGTGCCTCAGTCGGGCTTTGTTCAGAGCGGACTCGGAGAGGACTTCGGGAAGGAGCTGAACACCCGAGGAAGCTCCGGTCCTCCTCCTCCTCCTCCTCCTCCTCAGCAGAGCTCCTGGAAGATCAACGACATGAACAACACTTTCAGCTGCAGCGAGAACGCCATGGATGCGCTTTTACGCGCGGACCACAGTCCCCATCTGTTCGACGAGGACATGCTGGACATGGACATGGACACGGAGAGCAACGAGAGGGTTCTCATCAACATCGCCGGGCTGCGTTACGAGACCCAGCTGGGAACCCTGAACCAGTTCCCGGACACGCTGCTCGGAGATCCCGCCAAGAGGATCAAATACTTCGACCCGCTCCGGAACGAGTACTTCTTTGACCGCAACAGGCCGAGCTTCGACGGGATCCTGTACTTCTACCAGTCCGGGGGGAAGATCCGGAGACCCGTCAACGTGTCCATCGACGTGTTTGCGGATGAGATCCGGTTCTACCAGCTGGGGGAGGAGGCCATGGAGCGGTTCCGCGAGGACGAGGGTTTCATCAAGGAGGAGGAGAAGCCGCTGCCGCAGAACGAGTTCCAGAAGCAGGTCTGGCTCATCTTCGAGTACCCGGAGAGCTCCAGCCCCGCGCGGGGCATCGCCATCGTGTCCGTGATCGTCATCACCATCTCCATCATCACCTTCTGCTTGGAGACGCTGCCAGAGTTCCGGGACGAGCGGGAGCTGCCGGTGACCAGCCGGCTGGACAACAGCACCGCGCCGCGACCCTCCCTCACCTTCACGGACCCCTTCTTCATCATCGAGACCACGTGCGTCATCTGGTTCACCTTCGAGCTGTTCGTGCGCTTCTTCGCGTGTCCGAGCAAGTCCGAGTTCTCCAAAACTATCATGAACATCATCGACATCATGTCCATCATGCCTTACTTCATCACGGTGGGCACCGAGCTGGCGGAGCAGCAGGGCCAGGAGCACCAGAACGGCCAGCAGGCCATGAGTCTGGCCATCCTGAGGGTCATCCGCCTGGTCCGGGTCTTCCGGATCTTCAAGCTGTCCCGCCACTCCAAGGGTCTCCAGATCCTGGGTCAGACTCTGAAGGCCAGCATGAGGGAGCTGGGGCTGCTCATCTTCTTCCTCTTCATCGGAGTCATCCTCTTCTCCAGCGCCGTCTACTTCGCCGAGGCGGACGAACCGGAGTCTCACTTCTCCAGCATCCCGGACGCCTTCTGGTGGGCCGTGGTCACCATGACGACGGTGGGCTACGGGGACATGAGGCCGGTGACGGTCGGAGGGAAGATCGTGGGTTCGCTGTGCGCCATCGCCGGCGTGTTGACCATCGCGCTGCCGGTTCCGGTCATCGTGTCCAACTTCAACTACTTCTACCACCGGGAGACGGACCAGGACCAGTCCTCCCTGAAGGACGAACCCAACAGCGGCAGAACCAGCCCCGAACTGAAGCGCAAAGGCAGCAAATCCTCCGCCAAGTCCCAGGACGCGGAGAACAACGAGGCGGGCGCAGCGGTGGAGAAGAACATGAAGGCGAACAGCAGCCTGGACCTGAAGAGGTCTCTGTACGCCTTCTGCCTGGACACCCGGGAGACCGACCTGTAGAATCAGAACCAGGACGTCCGGCCCGCAGAGAGCAGAACTAAGGAGAGTTTTTCTAAAAAGCACATTTAATCCGCTGGTCTGATGCACCCAGCGGCCCTTTAACTACCAGAACACCTCCAGAGCTGATGAGCAGAGCCCGCAGGACATGAAGGATTAGCAGTCTGTACAGAAAGCTGGGACAGCCCATAATAAGCAGAGCCAGACAGAAGCCTTTTTGCTCTTTGTGTAAATATTCCAGCTGCTGGATTCTGGAGGAAAAAAGTCTATTTTTGACACCGCTCGGGTGTGAAGCTTCTTCTCAGAGGACCTCAGCCTTGTTCTGCTCGTTTTAAACCACAGAACATTTTTTTAATTAAAGGACAGAACATGGAAGTATGCAGAACCAGGAGAACATCTGGAGAGACCAGCAGCACTGGAACCAGGTGAGTCTTCATCTCCTCCAGCATCAGGAGAACCCAGAACTCCTCAGGTTCTTCAGATCCACTGAAGATGATGTTTGGTTTCTGCTTTAGGTTGAAAACTGTTTGTCAGTAAACATCATCTAAAATATTCCGTTAGATTTAATTCATTCAAAGGTGCAGAATCACAAACATCCTTCAGACTTTTTTCATAGATTTCATGGATTCAACTCTCAGATTATTAATCTTTATAAATAATATTAAAACATTTCTTCAGGAACTTTACTCTTCACTATGTTTAAGATTTAAATGTCGCTTTTTTCCAAATTTGTTGAAAATTAAAAGCAGAAATCTTTTATCATAGAAACTGATGAAACCTGATTAAAGTTCTGGATTTAAGCTGATTGAAAACTTTAACCCTCATGTCGTCCTGCAGGTCAAAATCGGTTTAAAGTTTGAAAATGTGGGGAAAAAAAATCTATTTTCACAGAGAAGCTTCTGATGTCCACATTTTCAACATTTTTGGGAAATCTTTGAACATTTTTTGGTGGAAAAAAGGAAAAGTTAAAAATGTTTCTGAAGAACATTCACATAAAAATGTTTTTATATTAATGTTCCTAAAGAAAATATTACAAGTTTTACTGATATATATGGAATCACTTTAGATATTTTTAGGATTTTTTTGGGAAGATTTTTACTCATTTTTTGAAAATATTTACAAGAATTTTCTTGCCAAATTTGGGGGATTTTGTTTTAAAAGAAAACTTTTAAGGGAAACTTTTAAGGAATTATTGGAATTTTCTTCCTGAAGGTTTTGCAAATTTTCAGAAATTTGGGGAATTTTTTTGCTGAATTTCTGGATTTTTTTCAGACAAGGAAACAATATTTTTGGTTCCTGTAAATGAAGACAACAGGAGGGTTAAATAAAAACAGTTGCCTGGTTTTGATGAAACTGATTTAAAAGTGGAGATCTAACAAACATCCATCTGCTGAAGAAGCTCAACATTCAAAAGATTTAGAAGTTTCTTGGAACCCTGACATGTTCTACGTTCTGTTGGGTTCCAGAAGTCAGAACCAGATGTATTGAAAAGTTCCACTGAGTTTGACCTCTTTGGATTTTCTCCAAAGCAGATTAAAACGAGATTTTCTTCCTGTCTGAGCAGCAGAAAACAGTGAAAACATCTTTTTCTGGGATAAATCTGTTTGGCTCCGACTATCACAGACTTTTATTCTGAAGATGATGTTTGAGGACTTAAATCTGATTTCTTAACTTTTATGTGAACATGTCAGAACGTCTAAATCTGTGTTGAGGTTTTACTGAGTTCTAATCAGACAGGAAATAATTCTCAGTGGTTTGTTTTGCTGTAAAACAAAGCTTTCCACCGTCTGCTCTGCTTTTGGATGAATTCATTTATGGGTTTGTCTTTAAAATCTCTGATGTGATGTTTTCAGGCTTCTTGTTTTCTTCAGCCAACAGCTCAGAAACCAGAAAAATATTCAGATTTTTAACAAATGCACAAAACGATTGATTGATTATCAAAGTAGTGGATTCTTTCCTCAGTGAACCTCCAGTTTTAGTCAAATAATCATAATCTGACTGTGATTCCAGTAAACCCTTATTCGTATTTTAATTTATTCAACCAGGAAAGCTTTTTATCTGCAGTTAAAACGAACATTTGGTCTCAGTTTGAATCAGGTTTCCATTCAAGTGCAGTTTGTGGTGAAACATGAAGGAATGATGTGGTTTAGAGCAGAAGCAGCTGATAATAGTCGGTCCAGTGATTGTTTTTCGGTGGGTTCAGAGGACAGATGGAGTCTGCAGGCGACGCTCCATCAGCTTCTGTTTCCTCCAGAGCAGCTGAGAACTTTCTGCACTTCTGTCCTGAGACACCTGAAGAGCTCCGAGCTGAAAGAACCACCCGGTGCATCGTGGGTATTTATAGTTCCACACTGAGAAGAGATTCAGGAGATCCACAGAAAAATTAAAAAACAGGAAATAAACAGACAGCAAATAAAAAACGGCAAATATAAAGACAACAAAGACCATTTAGGAGCACAATATGTTTACAGAGTAAACAGGATGAACAGCTTCTGTAGCGCCTCCTGGAGGGCAGGAGGGCAACAGACTGTCACTGGGTGTACGGGGTTGAGGAGATGGGGCAGTTTTTACCCCTGCAGTGTCTCAGATGGGGCAGTTTTTACTACCAGGTTGTTGGTGTTTATGGTTGTTGTTGGTGTTCAGGGTTGTTGTTGGTGTTTATGGTTGTTGGTGTTTATAGTTGTTGGTGTTTAGGGTTGTTGTGTTTATGGTTGTTGTTGGTGTTCAGGGTTGTTGGCGTTTATGGTTGTTGTTGGTGTTTATGGTTGTTGTTGGTGTTCAGGGTTGTTGGTGTTTATGGTTGTTGTTGGTGTTCAGGGTTGTTGGTGTTTATGGTTGTTGTTGTGTTTATGGTTGTTGATGTTTATGGTTGTTGGTGTTTATGGTTGTTGGTGTTTATACTTGGTGTTTATGGTTATTGTTGGTGTTCAGGGTTGTTGGTGTTTATGGTTGTTGTTGGTGTTCAGGGTTGTTGTTGGTGTTTATGGTTGTTGGTGTTTATAGTTGTTGGTGTTTAGGGTTGTTGTGTTTATGGTTGTTGTTGGTGTTCAGGGTTGTTGGCGTTTATGGTTGTTGTTGGTGTTTATGGTTGTTGTTGGTGTTCAGGGTTGTTGGTGTTTATGGTTGTTGTTGGTGTTCAGGGTTGTTGGTGTTTATGGTTGTTGTTGTGTTTATGGTTGTTGATGTTTATGGTTGTTGGTGTTTATGGTTGTTGGTGTTTATACTTGGTGTTTATGGTTATTGTTGGTGTTCAGGGTTGTTGGTGTTTATGGTTGTTGTTGGTGTTCAGGGTTGTTGTTGGTGTTTATGGTTGTTGTGTTTATGGTTGTTGTTGGTGTTTATGGTTGTTGTTGTTGGTTTTCAGGGTTGTTGGCGTTTATGGTTGTTGTTGGTGTTTATGGTTGTTGTTGGTGTTCAGGGTTGTTGTTGGTGTTTATGGTTGTTGTGTTTATGGTTGTTGTTGGTGTTTATGGTTGTTGTTGTTGGTTTTCAGGGTTGTTGGCGTTTATGGTTGTTGTTGGTGTTTATGGTTGTTGTTGGTGTTCAGGGTTGTTGTTGGTGTTTATGGTTGTTGGTGTTTATAGTTGTTGTTGGTGTTTATAGTTGTTGGTGTTTATGGTTATTGTTGGTGTTTATAGTTGTTGTTGGTGTTTATGGTTGTTGGTGTTTATGGTTGTTGGTGTTTATAGTTGTTGTTGGTGTTCAGGGTTGTTGGTGTTTATGGTTGTTGTTGTGTTTATGGTTGTTGATGTTTATGGTTGTTGGTGTTTATGGTTGTTGGTGTTTATACTTGGTGTTTATGGTTATTGTTGGTGTTCAGGGTTGTTGGTGTTTATGGTTGTTGTTGGTGTTCAGGGTTGTTGTTGGTGTTTATGGTTGTTGTGTTTATGGTTGTTGTTGTTGGTTTTCAGGGTTGTTGGCGTTTATGGTTGTTGTTGGTGTTTATGGTTGTTGTTGGTGTTCAGGGTTGTTGTTGGTGTTTATGGTTGTTGTTGGTGTTCAGGGTTGTTGTTGGTGTTTATGGTTGTTGGTGTTTATAGTTGTTGGTGTTTATGGTTATTGTTGGTGTTTATAGTTGTTGTTGGTGTTTATGGTTGTTGGTGTTTATGGTTGTTGGTGTTTATAGTTGTTGGTGTTTAGGGTTGTTGTGTTTATGGTTGTTGTTGGTGTTTATAGTTGTTGGTGTTTATGGTTATTGTTGGTGTTTATAGTTGTTGTTGGTGTTCAGGGTTGTTGGTGTTTATGGTTGTTGGTGTTTATGGTTGTTGGTGTTTATAGTTGTTGGTGTTTAGGGTTGTTGTGTTTATGGTTGTTGTTGGTGTTTATGGTTGTTGTTGGTGTTTATGGTTGTTGTTGGTGTTCAGGGTTGTTGGTGTTTATGGTTGTCGGTGTTCAGGGTTGTTGTTGGTGTTTATAGTTGTTGGTGTTTATGGTTATTGTTGGTGTTCAGGGTTGTTGGTGTTTATGGTTGTTGGTGTTTATAGTTGTTGGTGTTTAGGGTTGTTGTGTTTATGGTTGTTGTTGGTGTTCAGGGTTGTTGGCGTTTATGGTAGTTGTTGGTGTTTATGGTTGTTGTTGGTGTTCAGGGTTGTTGGTGTTTATGGTTGTTGTTGGTGTTCAGGGTTGTTGTTGGTGTTTATGGTTGTTGTGTTTATGGTTGTTGTTGGTGTTTATGGTTGTTGTTGGTGTTCAGGGTTGTTGTTGGTGTTTATGGTTGTTGTGTTTATAGTTGTTGTTGGTCTTCAGGGTTGTTGGTGTTTATGGTTGTTGGTGTTTATAGTTGTTGTTGGTGTTTAGGGTTGTTGTGTTTATGGTTGTTGTTGGTGTTTAGGGTTGTTGGTGTTTAGTGTTGTTGTTGGTGTTTAGTGTTGTTGTTGGTGTTTATGGTTGTTGTTGGTGTTCAGGGTTGTTGTTGGTGTTTATGGTTGTTGTTGGTGTTTATGGTTGTTGATGTTTATAGTTGTTGGTGTTTATGGTTGCTGGTGTTTATAGTTGTTGGTGTTTATGGTTGTTGTAGGGCTGGGCGATAAATCGATTTTATCGATTAATTTGAGTTTGTACTTAATGTCGATTTGTTTTAATGAAAATCGATTTTCTCATCAACATCCGCCACCAACACCTTCCCGCTGGGCTCCCGTAGTTCAGAGTGAGCGCCCCCCTCCCCCCCACGCTTGATACACAAACAACATGGCGGCGAGCGGTGCAGATCTAAAGGCACGTGTCCACTAGATGCTATTTTCCCGCACGGCAACGCACCACATCTGAAAATCACACGGACGGCGGTCACTAGCGAACCACAACATGGTCACATGACAGCTCTGAGCAACAGCAGGCCGCTACGTGGTCACATGACCGAGCTTTTAGCTGGACAGTCCTGCAGACAAGTCGAATAAAAACAGCGGCTCGGCCGCAAACTTTCCCTTTTATTTCAAAAAACACATCACCGAAAAGTATTTCTGAAAGCATTTGAAGCGAGAAATAATCTGTGCAGCAGCTAAATCTGTCTTCGTTTTAATGTCACCGATGCCTAGTTTAGAAGTTTGAGGACAGTTTCACGATGTGTGGAATCTCTGCACGCCACATCCAATTTGCATAAAGTACGAGTCAGTCTACTTTATGCAAATGAGCTGCAGCCCTCTCCAGGTAAACACACCTGATCACAGCTGGAAACGCTCCACAACCAGACCAGCATGCCACATGCAGCGCATTTCCAGCTGCGATCCATTGTGTTTACCTGGAGAGGGCTGCAGCTCATTTGCATAAAGTAGACTGGACTCCGGCGTGCAGAGATTAGGTAGAGGGTAAAAAAAAAAATCGGACAAATCGTGAATGGGGATTTTTTTGTGAAAAAATCTGGGATTTTGTTTTTAGGCCATATCGCCCAGCCCTAGGTTATTGGTGTTTATGGTTGTTGTTGGTGTTCAGGGTTGTTGTGTTTATGGTTGTTGGTGTTTGTGGTTGTTGTTGGTGTTCAGGGTTGTTGTGTTTATGGTTGTTGTTGGTGTTCAGGGTTGTTGTTGGTGTTCAGGGTTGTTGTTGGTGTTTATGGTTGTTGTTTGTGTTTAGGGTTGTTGGTGTTTATGGTTGTTGTTCATGTTTAGGGTTCTTTTTGGCGTTTATGGATGTTGTTGGTGTTTATGGTTGTTGTTGGTGTTTATGGTTGTTGGTGTTTATGGTTGTTGGTCTTTATGGTTGTTGGTGTTTAGGGTTGTTGGTGTTTACGGTTGTTGTTTGCGTTTATGGTTGTTTTTTGTGTTTATGGTTGTTGTTGGCGTTTATGGTTGTTGGTGTTTATGGTTGTTGTAGGTGTTTATGGTTGTTGGTGTTTATGGTTGTCGGTGTTTATGGTTGTTGTTGGTGTTTATGGTTGTTGGTGTTTATGGTTGTTGTTGGTGTTTATGGTTGTTGTAGGTGTTTATGGTTGTAGGTGTTTATGGTTGTTGTAGGTGTTTATGGTTGTTGTAGGTGTTTATGGTTGTTGGTGTTTATTGCTCTTGTTGGTGTTCATGGTTTTTGGTGTTTATGGTTGTTGGTGTTTAGGGTTGTTGGTGTTTAGGGTTGTTGTTGGCGTTTATGTTTGTTGTTGGCATTTATGGTTATTGGTGTTTATGGTTGTTGTAGGTGTTTATGGTTGTTGGTGTTTAGGGTTGTTGTTGGTGTTTATGGTTGTCGGTGTTTATGGTTGTTGTTGGTGTTTAGGGTTGTTGGTGTTTATGGTTGTTGTTCGTGTTTATGGTTGTTGGTGTTTATGGTTGTTGGTGTTTATGGTTGTTGTTGGTGTTTAGGGTTGTTGGTGTTTATGGTTGTCGGTGTTTATGGTTGTCGGTGTTTATGGTTGTTGTTGGTGTTTAGGGTTGTTGGTGTTTATGGTTGTTCGTGTTTATGGTTTTTGGTGTTTAGGGTTGTTGGTGTTTAGGGTTGTTGGCGTTTATGGTTGTTGTTTGCGTTTATGGTTGTTGGTGTTTATGGTTGTTGTAGGTGTTTATGGTTGTTGGTGTTTATGGTTGTCGGTGTTTATGGTTGTTGGTGTTTAGGGTTGTTGTTGGCGTTTATGGTTGTTGTTGGTGTTTATGGTTGTTGGTGTTTATGGTTGTTGTTGGTGTTTATGGTTGTTGTAGGTGATTATGGTTGTTGTAGGTGATTATGGTTGTTGTAGGTGTTTATGGTTGTTGTAGGTGTTTATGGTTGCTGTTGGTGTTCAGAAAATTTCTTTTCTTGACATTTGAACTTGTCGAGACTTTTTAAAGAAACTAACTTTCATCAAATTTCTGATTCCAACATAAAGACTTCAGCATCTTTACATGAATAAACAGATAAATTAGGAACCTGCTTTAACAGTAGAACATGTGGTCATCATTTATATTCTGTTTTTATGTATTTTCAAGCAGACTTAATAGAATACTTTCTTGTAATTTCCTCAAAAATGAGCTGCAAATGACCAGAAAGTTTCACAGAAGACAAAGAGAAGCTTCAGTAATTATTAACTGATGTTTCTGCTCAACGTTGGTTCAGTTTAATTCTGAACAGCTTTTTTCAAACTCTGTTTTTAGTTGCAAACTGATCTGAGGACAGATTTTCACAGAAGAAACCTGAGAAATAAATGCAGTGTTTTAGTCTTTCTAGGAATCGTTCTGAACTCATAACTAAAAAAGAATTTCCTCATTTGAAAATGGAATAAATCAGTCAACATTTAGACTTTCTTCAATGAATCTATAAGTTATTCTTACATTATTATTATATTATTAATTGATTATTTCACGCAGATAAAAAAACACCACTTTAGAGTTTAGTCTTTAGTCTGCCCCTGCAGCGCCACCTGCTGTCTAAATGCTGGTATTTACAGTGTGAAGCAGCCTTAATAGCTGCATTTATAATAATTTTACTAACGGAATAACTGTAAAATTAATAATAACTGCAGTTTTTCCTCTAAATAAACACCAAAGTGCACTGAGCTTCTTTTGGAAATATTCTTTTATTCGCAGTTAAATAGAGACAATCACAGTTTTAGGAAACCAGAAGAAAGTTTCCAAGAAATTACAGGTTAAATTTTGTTTTGGACAATAACTGGTATTAAAATGGACTTTTGTAAGCAGCTGTGAGCTCCGGATGGTGTTTTCTAGGATAATGAACCCAAACTAAAAGTGACTAAAAATGACTTTGTTCCTCCCTGGAGCTTCGTTCATGTTGAAGCATCGACTCGTGAATCCGTAAAGATGTCGATCACATTAATGACATTCATCCAACACTTCCTTTTCTCTGGATGCTATGCTAAACTAAGTTAGCAGCCTTCACTCTCCAGGATCCTCTGATTTTACATTTTTTATTCAAACATTCTCCAAAAATATCAGAAACTTCCTCCATCCTGGAACCAATGGATTCTGACTGAAGGAAACATCGATGTGTCGATTCCAGGTTCTTACTTTAACCCTCCCTTTGTCTTCATTTGCCAAAAAATATTGTTTCCTTGTCTGAAAAAAATCCAAAAATTCAGCAAAAAAATTCCCCAAATTTCTGAAAATTTGCAAAACCTTCAGGAAGAAAATTCCAATAATTCCTTAAAAGTTTCCTTAAAAGTTCTATTTTTTAAAAAATCCCGCAAATTTGGCAAGAAAATTTGTGTAAATATTTTCAAAAAATGAGTAAAAAGAAGGGAACACAAACATATTCACTCTGCTCTTCAAACTTGTGGCTATCCAAACTGGGCTTTTATCAAAACAGCAAAAAAGCGCAGGGAGGATAAGAAAGACGAGGACCACAAAAAGAGAAACAACATTGTCATCCCCTATGTGGCAGGAATTTCAGAGAAACTCAGGAGGATCTTTAACACCCACCAGATCCCAGTACACTTCAAGCCCAGCAACACTCTGAGGCAAAAGCTGGTCCATCCCAAGGACAAAATTCCAAGGGAGAAACAGAGCAATGTGGTGTACGCAGTGCAGTGCAATGAGGGATGCTCTGACCTGTACATTGGAGAGACTAAGCAGCCATTACACAAGCGCATGGCACAACACAGGAGGGCCACGACCACAGGCCAGGACTCAGCAGTCCACCTCCACCTCAAGGAGAAGGGGCACTCCTTTGATGACCACAAGGTGCGCGTTCTAGCCAGAGAGGACAGATGGTTTGAGAGGAGGTAAAAGAAGCCATTCATGTCAAACTAGAACGGCCATCTTTGAACAGAGGAGGGGGCCTCAGACACCACTTGTCTCCCACTTACAACGCCGTTCTTAGAGCCCTCCCAAGGAGGTGCAGCCATCATTCCCACCTGCAGTCAGGTGACCCCCAACCACCCTCCTAGAGGGCTGGGAGGGGTAACGACCGCCCATCAAAGGCTAACGACTCACATTAACACCTAACGAGTCTGTTGGTTTCGGGTCTTTGTCCACTTGTTTTTGCCACCACCTTCCTGGTGGATAAATATCTGGTACTCCCCACCAGGCTTTCAGAACTGAAGAAGCCTCTTGGATGAGAGGTGAAACGTTTTGCCATAACTTATGCTTGCTTGAGACTTATCATGACCTGGATGACTGAGAACATCCACAGATTTAGTAAAAATCTTCCAAAAAAATCCTAAAAATAGCTAAAGTGGTTCCATATATATCAGTAAAACTTCCATTTTATTTAAGAACATTTCTTTTTTCCGCCAAAAAATGTTCAAAGATTTCCCAAAAATGTTGAAAATGTGGACATCAGAAGTTTCACTGTGAAAAAATTTTTTTTCTCCACATTTTCAAACTTTAAAATGGGTCAGTCTGACCTGCAGGACGACACCAGGGTTAAATTGACGGATTCATAGTTTAGTTTTTTACAGTGGCGCTCAATAAGTGGATGAAACAAGCAGAATATTTATCCCGGGAATCACAGAAGGAATTCCTCCTAAAGTGCGGTTTATTCCATCCTCCATCAGCTGCCTCTAATCGTCTCATTCCTCCTCTGTTGCTCCCTCGCTGCCCCGATCCGGTTCCATTACATAACCTCTGATTTGTGTTTTTGCTGCTGTACGAGGACCTTCTGACGGCATGAAGGAAGCCGTCGTTCAGCGTCGTGTCTGCTGGCTGAGCTTGTGTCAGCGAGCAGAAAGCTGCAGGACTAAAATCTGTCCTGCAGATCCACATGGCTTCACCTCCACCAACAGCCCGGCAGCGGTGCAGCATCTGGACGCAGTCGACCGCAACCAAACGTACACGTTGGCCTGCATCTTTTATTACGTTCAGCTGATTTCACAGAGTAATTACAGCCTCCATCACGTCTCCTGCTCATTAAAACCAACAGTGATCTGTTTTAGTGTCCGGGAACGCCACTTCTTTTGCATTATTCCTGGATAAAGACTGCAGCAGTGACTGGATGTTAATAACGGCTGAAAGCAGCACAAACAGAACTAAATCTAACATTTAATAAATCTGCACACCTTTCTGGTGTTTTTGAGTAACTGAATTAACCCTCATGTCGTCCTGCGGGTCAGAATCGACCCGTTTTAAAGTTTGAAAATGTGGAAAAAAATATATTTTCACAGTGAAACTTCTGATGTCCACATTTTCAACATTTTTGGGAATCTTTGAACATTTTTTGGTGGAAAAAAAGAAATGTTTCATTAAGAACATTCACAACAAAATCAAACAAAAAAATCCAGCGAAATTTGCTGGATTGTGGTTGATTTTTGTGAATGTTCTTAAAGAAAATATTAGCAGTTTTACTGATATATATGGAATCACTTTAGATATTTTTAGCATTTTTTGGAAGGTTTTTACTCATTTTTTGAGAATATTTTCAAGAATTCTATTGCCAAATTTGGGGGATTTAAGGAATTATTGGAATTTTCTTCCTGAAGGTTTTGCAAATTTTCAGAAATTTGGGGAATTTTTTTGCTGAATTTTTGGATTTTTTTCAGACAAGGAAACAATATTTTTTGGTGCCTGTAAATGAGGACAACAGAAGAGTTAAAGGAAGCACCATCAAGCTAACATTGACGTAATGTTTAATATGCTACGGTTGTTTTTAGCATGCTAGCCTGCTAGCATTGCCTCGTTAGCAGCAATACAAAGTGCAGCTTCATGCTTCTAAACCAACCATTGGACAGATGAATATTTTTACCTGATAGAGTTGAAACACGAATGAGATGTTCTGCTGACTTCAGTCAAACTGTCTGGATTCTATGTTTTTATAAAAGACTCGGAACAGCAGGAACCAGAAAGTTCCTTTAACATTTTAGAGTTGTTGTTGGTGTTTATGGTTGTTGTTGGTGTTTAGGGTTGTTGTTGGTGTTTGTGGTTGTTGTTGGTGTTTGTGGTTGTTGGTGTTTATGGTTGTTGGTGTTTAGGGTTGTTGTTGGTGTTTATGGTTGTTGTTGGTGTTTAGGGTTGTTGTTGGTGTTTATGGTTGTTGTTGGTGTTTAGGGTTGTTGGTGTTTATGGTTGTTGGTGTTTATGGTTGTTGTTGGTGTTTATGGTTGTTGTTGGTGTTTATGGTTGTTGTTTAGGGTTGTTGGTGTTTATGGTTGTTGGTGTTCAGGGTTGTTGTTGGTGTTTAGGGTTGTTGTTGGTGTTTATGGTTGTTGTTGGTGTTCAGGGTTGTTGTTGGTGTTCAGGGTTGTTGTTGGTGTTCAGGGTTGTTGTTGGTGTTCAGGGTTGTTGGTGTTCAGGGTTGTTGTTGGTGTTTAGGGTTGTTGTTGGATGTTCAGGGTTGTTGTTGGTGTTCAGGGTTGTTGTTGGTGTTTAGGGTTGTTGTTGGATGTTCAGGGTTGTTGTTGGTGTTCAGGGTTGTTGTTGGTGTTTATGGTTGTTGGTGTTTAGGGTTGTTGTTGGATGTTCAGGGTTGTTGTTGGTGTTCAGGGTTGTTGTTGGTGTTCAGGGTTGTTGTTGGTGTTTAGGGTTGTTGATGTTCAGAGTTGTTGTTGGTGTTTATGGTTGTTGTTGGTGTTCAGGGTTGTTGTTGGTGTTTAGGGTTGTTGTTGGTGTTCAGGGTTGTTGTTGGTGTTTAGGGTTGTTGGTGTTCATGGTTGTTGGTGTTCAGGGTTGTTGTTGGTGTTTAGGGTTGTTGTTGGTGTTTATGGTTGTTGTTGGTGTTCAGGGTTGTTGGTGTTTAGGGTTGTTGTTGGATGTTCAGGGTTGTTGTTGGTGTTCAGGGTTGTTGTTGGTGTTCAGGGTTGTTGTTGGTGTTTAGGGTTGTTGTTGGTGTTCAGGGTTGTTGTTGGTGTTTAGGGTTGTTGGTGTTCAGGGTTGTTGTTGGTGTTCAGGGTTGTTGTTAGTGTTTAGGGTTGTTGTTGGTGTTCAGGGTTGTTGTTGGTGTATAGGGTTGTTGGTGTTCAGGGTTGTTGTTGGTATTTATGGTTGTTGTTGGTATTTATGGTTGTTGTTGGTATTTATGGTTGTTGTTGGTATTTATGGTTGTTGTTGGTGTTCAGGGTTGTTGTTGGTGTTCAGGGTTGTTGTTGGTGTTCAGGGTTGTTGTTGGTGTTTATGGTTGTTGTTGGTGTTCAGGGTTGTTGTTGGTGTTTAGGGTTGTTGTTGGTGTTTATGGTTGTTGTTGGTGTTCAGGGTTGTTGTTGGTGTTTAGGGTTGTTGTTGGTGTTCAGGGTTGTTGTTGGTGTTCAGGGTTGTTGTTCTGAAATTAGACATTACAGCAGCTGTTAAAAACACCGTATATTAAATGTCAGCAGACTTGCAGGTTTAAACTATGACAAAACTGTTGTACTCAGTATAAATCTTAACGCTACAGCACAGATAATACCAGATAATAACAGAGAACATGATGTCTTCAGGAGATCCTCTTCATTCCCACCTCTCCTGCTGCTGACTGAATCACTCTGAACCGTTTTGTGCTGGACGTATCAATTAGCCAGATCCGAGGACCACGAGCGCCGGGACGCCGTCCAACCGGCATAAATTCTGGCTGTAATCTGGTGAACTGGCGGCGAGCTGCAGAACCCAATTAGGGGAAGCTGTCTGCTGCTGACAGCGACTGAAGGACAAAGATCCTCGAAAAACCACGTTTCTGACTTCAGCTTGAACATGATAATCTCAGAGGCTTTAATTTTCCTGTCGTCTAATCACAGGAATCGTCGGACATTTAGAGAAATCGGTCCGTCTACAGCGTTAGTAGGAATTAGTTTAACCCTCATGTCGTCCTGTGGGTCAAATTGACCCGTTTTAAAGTTTGAAAATGTGGAAAAACATATATTTTCACAGCGAAAACTTCCACATTTTCAACATTTTTTGGGAAATTATTGAACACTTTTTGGTGGAAGAAAAATATATAAAAAAATGTTTCTTTAAGAACATTCACATAAAAATCAACCAAAATCCAGTGAAAATTGCTGGATTTTGGTTGATTTTTTGGTGAATGTTCTTCCGGTCATGTCTGGAGCCACGGCAGGATTTGAGGCGCTCAAAAACTTTAAAAACTTTGCCGAGATGCAGCTGTCAGAATGAGTGACATCTCATTTCACTGAGAGCTGGGAGACGGTAACAACTTGACTAATCCCAACCCCATGGTTCCTACAAACAAGATGTCCAGTATTTAGATGGGATGCATTATCACGGTTCTATTTTTATCCCCATAAATGCATCTAATCCGGGGGCGGTGATGCTCTCCGTGACAGCACAGTGACTCCAGAAATGTTAGCGAGGAGCTTCTGCAGCACAACTAATTATCTGCTGTTACTCCACAGTGATTAGAGCCGTCAAACACACCGAGGCTCAGCTGGAGACGATGACCGAGGCTTCTGGCAGCTCCTCCTCGATGCATGGAGGTGATTAGCATGAGCCTCCATCAGAAACGCTGGGAGCAGGAGAGACAATGCAGCGAGGAAGTTACATAACGCCACACTCATGCATAAATATATATATAAATACATCCACAGTGCTCAGCTGCAGCCTCCACTGCTGCTGGAAAAAACAGGGAATCACTGCCAGAGCAAAGATGGGGCAGAGCTGTGAACCCAGGACTCAGGAGGAAAGTCGGTTTTCCGTTTCCAGGGTGTTTTTCAGAACCTCTTTTAACTCTTTTTCTACCAGCAGCAGCCTGTGGTTCAAACTTCCATTTTAAAAGCTGCAGGAAAATGGAGGCGGCTTCACTTCTGCTGCGTCTCTGATTCAGTTTATTCAGTAAAAAAGTAAAATGTCAACGCTCCACTGAGAGTTCTGTTCTCTGGTGGGACGGCAGCTTTAGCCTCCAGAAGGATCCATTGTTGGTAAAGTTTCATATATGAGGCAATACTTGGACTACATTTGCTCCTTAACCTTCATGTTGTCCTGCGGGTCAAAATTGACCCGGTTTAAAGTTTGAAAATGTGGAAAAAAAATATATTTTCACAGTGAAGCTTCTGATGTCCACATTTTCAACATTTTTGGGAAATCTTTGAACATTTTTTGGTGGAAAAAAAGAAATGTTAAAAATGTGTCTTAAGAACATTCACATAAAAATCAACCAAAATCCAACAAATTTTGCTGGATTTTGGTTGATTTTTATGTGAATGTTCTTAAAGAAAATATTAGAAGTTTTACTGATATATATGGAATTACTTTAGATGTTTTTAGGATTTTTTGGAAGATTTTTACTCATTTTTTGAAAATATTTAAGAATTTTCTTGCCAAATTTGGGGGATTTAAAAAAAAAAAACTTTTAAGGGAAACTTTTAAGGAATTATTGGAATTTTCTTCCTGAAAGTTTTGCAAATTTTCAAAAATTTGGGGAATTTTTTTGCTGAAGTTTTGGATTTTTTTCAGACAAGGAAACAATACTTTTTGGTGCCCGTAAATGAGGACAATAAGAGGGTTAATGGCACAGAAAAGTTCTGTTCTTCACTCTTTCTGTTCACCAGATCATCTGTTGCTTTCTGTTCGTACTGAAGTGGGTAAAAGGCTTCTGTCTATTCTGCAGCTTCTGCCTGGAAGATGTTGCAGAAAGACTGGAAATGAACCGAGTTCATCTCATTGAGTGTCTTTAAATCTTGCATATTGGTCCGTGTGGTGATTATGGACTCCGTTGGTTTGGTTCTGCTGTTCTTCTCTCCATGTATGGTCAGTGGTCAGTTCTCCTGAGCTCAGTTATCAGCTGTTTGGTCTTTTGGTATTTAGAGCTGAGTTGTTTTCAAACCGGGCTGCACAGTGGCGTAGTGGTTAGCACTTTCGCCTTGCAGCTAGAAGATCCCTGGTTCACGTCCCGACTTTCCCGGGATCTTTCTGCATGGAGTTTGCATGTTCTCCCTGTGCATGTGTGGGTTCTCTCCGGGTACTCCGGCTTCCTCCCACAGTCCAAAAATATGCTGAGGTTAATTGATCATTCTAAATTGCCCGTAGGTGTGAATGTGAGAGTGATTGTTTGTCTCTGTATGTAGCCCTGTGACAGACTGGTGACCTGTCTAGGGTGTCCCCTGCCTTCACCTGAGTCAGCTGGGATAGACTCCAGCCCCCCCATGACCCTAGTGAGGATTAAGAGGTGTATAGATAATGGATGGATGGATGGATGGATGGATGGATGGATGGATGGATGTTTTCAAACCATCAGACTCTGAACCTCCTTTCTGATCAGTTTCACCCTGAACTGTGATGTTCTTGTATTAGATGAAGGCAGTCGAGTTCTGAGAATAACGGAGAACTCTAGAATTCTGTTGGGGTC